>NC_083760.1:94074836-94077197 GCF_963514075.1 Conger conger | reverse complement strand
CTGCTACTGCTGCTACTACTACTGCTACTGCTACTGCTGCTGCTGCTACTACTACTACTGCTACTGCTACTGCTGCTGCTGCTGCTGCTGCTACCAAGAAAATCATGAAATAAATCAAGCCGTCGTGTGGCTTCTGTAATAGGATTGTCTTTGAGGTACATTAACCGCGTTTCACCCATTAGGACTGAGAGCTTAGCCTCGGTCTGGTGCGCGGAGTTACCATGGTGACGGCGACGCGTTGCCAGGGGCGGTTGCCGGGGCCGGGTGGTGACTCACGACGGAGAGAGGACCGCCGTCGCTCCGGCTGGGTGATCACATGATCATCGCGGGAAAGGACATTGAACACGACCTGACCGGGGCTTCGTGGAAGCACTCAGATCCCCACGGTTTAAACCCAGTCACACACCTGCTGGACGTGTTACACCGTTATTTATACCACACAGTTTACCTATCGTATGCTTTTCAGCAGCTTCCGTGTCTGTGGTGTGTGTGAGTGTGTGTGTGTGTGTGTGTGTGTGTGTGTGGTGTGCATGTGTGTCTGTGGTGTGTGAGTGTGTGAGTGTGTGTGTGTGTGTGTGGTGTGCGTGTGTGTGTGTGGTGTGTGTGTGTGAATGTGTGTGTGTGTGTGGTGTGCATGTGTGTCTGTGGTGTGTGAGTGTGTGAGTGTGTGTGTGTGTGTGTGTGTGTGTGTGTGTGCGGTGTGCATGTGTGTCTGTGGTGTGTGTGTGTGAATGTGTGTGTGTGTGTGGTGTGCATGTGTGTCTGTGGTGTGTGAGTGTGTGAGTGTGTGTGTGTGTGTGTGTGTGGTGTGCGTGTGTGTGTGTCTCTGGTGTGTGAGTGCGTGTGTATGTGTGTGTGATGTGTGCGTGTATGTGTGGTGAAAAGTGAAAGCTGGAACAGTAGACCGCGTTGGCTGGTCTGAATGAGAGACAGAGAGAGAGGGAGAGAGAGAGTGAGAGAGATGGATGGTAAAAGAGATAAAGATGAACAGATGCAGAGCTCAGGGGGAATCCCAGAAGCACTAAATATGGAAGAGCTAGAATATTCAGTCATACTCCAATATGCAAAACATGATCAATATTCCCCTGTGGTGAGTCTTCTACCTCATCTCTCTCTCTCTCCCTCTCTCTCTCTCTCTTAATCTCTCTCCCCTCTCTCTTTCATTCTCAGTCTCAATTTTAACATATCACAAGTTGCTCTTATTGGCTTGATATGAGGCGATGTTTACAAAGGCGGACGGGCAATTCAATATTACTACTACAACCGCTATCAGCAACAGCAACAATGCCTGTGTTGCGTACAAGGACCACAGGGGCTGGTGTGTTTTAGACGTGAAGGGGGACAGCCCTACTCCACTGCCATGAATCTGAATCTGTGCCACTCCAGGATTCTATTTCAGCTGTCTCAAAGTACGTCCCCGTCTGATGATGTCACCGAGACGCTGCATTGTCGCTGTATTCCCTTCCGAGACGAATCAAATCGCAATTTGATTTGAACAATTAAAATTAACTACTGCAGGTGTGTCAAAAGTGAGTCCCTCTTTTTTTGCCTTATTCACGGCTCTTAATAGATGTGTTATAAATATAATATAATATAATATAGATGTGTCATAAATATAATATCATGTAATATAGATGTGTTATAAATATTATATTAGTGGGCATCAAAAGCAGGGGGACTCAAAGGAAAATAAATGATGAAAATTAAATTTGTGAAAAACAAGTCACACGCATTTCTTCATCTTAATATCTATAACATCTATAATATAAACATGTATAAACAATATAATCCTGCCAATATTTAGTTTCATGGGTCAGTACCCTGTACATGTACCGTTTGTGAAATCTGAGATCTTTAAAATCTGAGGCTGTGAACATGGGGAGAACATCCAAACTCCGCATAGAGAGGCCCCGGCCTACTGGGATTCAAATCCAGGACCTCCTCTCTGTGAGGCGGCAGTGCTACCCACCGCACCATCCGTGCCGCCCTGATTATGAAGCAGAGATCTGTAAAATCGGAGACTGTGAAACAGAAATCTGTAGAATTGTTAAGAAGCTGGTTATGGCGGAGTTTCCCGCTTGCATAAGTCCTTACAGTAAGAGCGAAGTGGCCTGAATCTCGTTACTGATTAACGGCTTTTACTGCTGCATTCTGGGAGTTTCCAGCTGCCATTGTATTGGACATTGAGCTGCCACTGCCCACCCTGAGCGAACTGCTTTTATCTGAATCTGATTGGACGGCTCAGCAATGACTCATACATGACCAGTGTTGGGGAATATGAACGGCTCAAGCTCAAGCTAGGTTTTGATTCACCCGTTCAGACCAGCGCCATTCTCAACATTACATTACATTATTTGTATT
>NC_083760.1:94064836-94069836 GCF_963514075.1 Conger conger | reverse complement strand
GGGTTGCCATAGCGCCTCGTCATGTATGTTTTGCTTGTGGTGGTATGACCTATTTTTTTTTACCCCAACCCCCCCCATCCTCCACCTCTCTGATTTTACTGAACCCAGCCACATGAACACACAATGAACACACACACATACACTTCCATGCACACACACACACACACACACACACACACAGACACACACACATCATCATAGCCAGACAAACTTTCACTCACTCACACTCACACACACACACATACACCATCATAGGCAGACAAACTTTCACTCACTCACACTCACACACACACACACACACACACACACACACCATCATAGCCAGACAAACTTTCACTCACTGGTCCTCATAAGTAGGTATAAAAACAGGTGTGAAGGCTGTTTGGATGGAGGGCAGGCTGTATGGAGGTGATTGGGGTCAGGGGGTCAGGGGTCGGGGGGTCAGGGGGTCAGGGGTCGGGGGGTCAGGGGGGCTGCAGGCCTGTGACCTGCATCTGTGACCCAACTGCTGAGTATAGCTGGTATAATCTCTGAGAGACGCACACAGCTTACCATGGAGAGGGGACCCCCAAATATGTGTACATGTGAGTGAGTGTGTGTGTGTGTGTGTGTGTGTGTGTGTTGTGAGAGAGTGTGACTCTGTATGTGTGTGTGTGTGAGAGAGAGAGTCTGTGACTGTGTGTGTGTGTGTGAGAGAGATAGTCTGTGACTGTGTCTCTGTGTGTGTGTGTGTGTGTGTGTGAGAGAGTGTGTGACTGTGTGTGTGTGTGTGAGAGAGATAGTCTGTGACTGTGTCTGTGTGTGTGTGTGTATGTGTGTGTGAGAGAGTGTGTGACTGTGTCTGTGTGTGTGTGTGTGTGTGTGTGTGAGAGAGTGTGTGACTGTGTGTGTGTGTGTGTGTGTGTGTGTGTGTAGATGCCAGATCAGTAACTGGCACTCTTCAGCTCAGCTGCAGTATCAGGGCAGTATCTGGATGGGCAGGCCCTGTAGACACGCTGGCTGATCCCAGATCAGGGCAGTATCTGGATGGGCAGGCCCTGTAGACACGCTGGCTGATCCCAGATCAGGGCAGTATCTGGATGGGCAGGCCCTGTAGACACGCTGGCTGATCCCAGATCAGGGCAGTATCTGGATGGGCAGGCCCTGTAGACACGCTGGCTGATCCCAGATCAGGGCAGTATCTGGCCGGACCCCCCTGGCTATAGCTGCTGGTCTTGATGTGTAGAGGGAGAATGGAAGTACAGGACAATCTGACCTAATTCTGCAGCATGACACACACAAATACACATGCAAATGTGAGTGCACACACACACACACACACACACAAACACGCATACACTCACACACACATAAATAACAGAGGGGAGGAGGTTAAAATGTGAGTCTCTCTTCTGATGCTGACACACTGGCGAGATGCTATCGCTGCACATGCAAACACTCACACACACACACGCACACACACACACATTACATTATTGGCATTTGGCAGACGCTCTTATCCAGAGTGACGTACAGTTGATTAGACTAAGCAGGAGACAATCCTCCCCTGGAGCAACGCAGGGTTAAGGGCCTTGCTCAAGGGCCCAACAGCTGTGCAGATCTTATTGTGGCTACACCGGGATTAGAAGCACCGACCTTGCGGGTCCACACACACACACACACACACACACACACATACACACTCACAGACACACACACACACACACTCACACACACTCACACACACACACACACACACACACACACACACACACACACACACACACACACTCACAGACACACACACACACACACAGGCCTGCCAGCCCCTCAGTCACACGAGCCGCAGAGAGGCCATGTTCATGCCGAGGCTGAACGAACGGAGGAAAAAAGACGCAGGAAGAAAGGAAGGAAGAGAGAAAGCGGAATGAATAAATATACCACTCTTTATAAAGCAGGGGTCACGCAGAGTGCATGTCGTTATGGAAATGGAATATGTTTCCACATCCTGTAAATATGCAAACACAACATGAGGTATATTTAATAACAGCAGCACGATATATATACGAGTCTTTCAGCCATATTTAACCAAGAATCATGAAGATGTAGAATTGCATTTATCCAAGATATACACTTTATTAGGAACATTTTTACTTTATTACACCTACTTATTCATGCAATTGTCTAATCAGCCAATTGCGTGGCAGCAGTGCAATGCATACAATCATGTAGATATGGGTCAGGAGCTTCAGTTAATGTTCACATCAACCATCAGGATGGGGAAAAATGTGATCAAAGTGACTTGGAGTGATTGTTGGTGGCAGACAGTGGGTTTGAATATCTCAGAAACTGCTGATCTCCTGGGATTTTCATAGTTCATAGTTCAGCCTTAGATGATCTGAGGTTCCCTCTGCGTATTACAGAAAACATTTTGCATGTCAAATGAGCGTATCTGTTTCATAAACTAGTTCTCTCTGAATTCTTCCCTTGATAATTTCCATTTGTATTACTGTAATGGTGAATGGTTGGCATTTATATAGCGCCTTTATCCAAAGCGCTGTACAATTGATGCTTCTCATTCACCCATTCATACACACACTCACACACCAATGGCGATTGGCTGCCATGCAAGGCGCCGACCAGCTTGTCAGGAGCATTTGGGGGTTAGGTGTCTTCAGGAACACTTCGACACAGCCCGGGCGGGGGATCGAACCGGCAACCCTCTGAATGCCAAACGACTGCTCTTACTGCCTGAGCCATGTCGCGCCTATGTGAAAACATCTGAAATGTTGTATAAATGTTGTTGTATGAGTCCTGACCTTTCTGCCATACTTTTTTCTGCCAACAATAAATAAAAATCAACGAAACTAGAAAAAGGACTTGTGCAGCTCGAAGAACTACGAGATACATCCCTTAATTACGGGCTTGTGGACCGGCATTATTAATCACACACACACACACACACACTCACACTCACACACACACACAGACACACACACTCACACACAGACACACACAAACTCACACACAGACACACATACACATACACATACACAATCACAGACGCACACACAGACAGACACACACACTCACACTCACACACAGACACACACACTCACTCACACACAGACACACATAATCACAGTCACATACACACATACACAATCACAGACGCACACACACGCACACACACACACTCACACACACACACTCACACACAGACACACATACACATACACAATCACAGAAGCACACACAGACAGACAGACACACACACACACACACACACACACACACACAGGGTGATTCTAAGGTCCCTGAAGGACAAACAAATTGACAATATGGGATGTTGTGGGGTGGTGGGAGTTGTGTTTGTGGGGCCCCGGTGGTCCGCCCTGGGAATAATTCACACACTTCACCTTGTGAGGTCACGCCCGGCGAGGCTGGTCCTCCATCTCGTCTCCCCGTGTAGAGAGCAGGTATATCTGTAGCAGAATCATCTCCCCGCGGTGTGTGAGAGACGATCGATGCCGTATTACTGCGGTTCAGCCTGTCCGGTTACCGTGCCTGACTCCGGGGACGGTGATACTTTACCTGGGACAGGTGCATTTTTCACCCGCGCTGGCAGGTTCGGAATGATGGAAGCCCTGTGTCGAGGCGGGAGCAATCTCGGACAGGGCTCAGTGCTCCCAGACCGCCAACGGGACACAGGAGACAGCATTCCCAAACTGCCAACAGGACACAGGGCTCAGCGGTCCCAGACCGCCAAAAGCAGACAGCATTCCCAAACTGCCAACGGGACACAGAGCTCAGCATTCCCAAACTTCCAAAAGGAGACAGCATTCCCAAACTGTCAACGGGACACAGGGCTCATCATTCCCAAACCTCCAAAAGCAGACAGCATTCCCAAACTGCCAACGGGACACAGAGCTCAGCATTCCCAAACCACCATCAGGACACAAAGCTCAGCATTCCCAAACGGGATGCCAGGGAGGCAGGTGTGGAGACCGTCTCTCTCAGGAGCACTAAGAGCTCAGGTACCTGGGAGGAAAGAAAACCAGGACTGGATTTAGATTTGAGGGCCAGATCTCTGGCCTACACTGTCTGCACTTACTACACAACTCGAGGCAATATATGGCAGATATGTGCACTTCATACAACTTATGATGCTAAATATATTTCACAGCAGCGCAGCAATGCATTGCATAGTCTAATCTTGGAATGTGTAAAAGGTAACGTGCAATAACTGAATGTGAATTTAAACATTATAAGAGTGTTTAATAATAAATAAATACGCCATCGCTCTCCAAGCGTGGCGGAGATTTCTATATTCAGTTTTTGTCTTTGCTGTATGTCCTGCACCTTGAGTTGAGTTGAGTGACCAAGTCTGCATGCTTTGTGTGACCAAGTCTGTATGCTTTGTGTGACCATGTCTGTATGCTTTGTGTGACCAAGTCTGTATGCTTTGTGTGACCAAGTCTGTATGCTTTGTGTGACCAAGTCTGTATGCTTTGTGTGACCATGTCTGCATGCTTTTATGCATTTGGTTGCTGCCATGATGATTGGCTGATTCAATATTTCCATTAACAAGCTGGTGTACAGCTCACTGCGTGTATATAAGTGTTGTCATATACTGAATGCATACGTAATATAAATATTTTTTCTGATATTTCCGCAGGCAGGCTGCTGACGGACCCCCGGTTGGATCTGCTGCAGCGTGTACAGAACTCAACCGGACATTTTAGGGTCACACGGCTCAGCCAATGAAAACGCAGAACAGTGCCGTCCGTGATGTGACGGCTGCCAACGCTTCCAAACTCCACTCTGCCGTCATGGTTACCGTCTCGTCTCTTGTTTTGTTTGACACACTTACAGGTGCACTTGCAGGACGTAATCTTTTCAGTTAGCCATTGTTTTGGTCAACCATTAACCACATTTCTTTCACACTGCAACCAGCAACCAGCTGGGTACAATGTAGCGCAGACTTTGCTGGCATGCCTGAATCATGTTGTTTTTAAATG
>NC_083760.1:94054836-94057336 GCF_963514075.1 Conger conger | reverse complement strand
AACCCGTAAAAACAGCAGATAAAGGAGAGAACTCTCCACTGTCTCCCGCAGCGGCTGTCTGGTGGAAAACGCGCTTCCTGTAACACGTTTCCCAGGCCCGGTTTGGTTTCTCCATTATCTCCCCACGGCGGGGACATACTGCCACGGGGCCCTCGGACAGACCCCCGCCCGCCAGCACAGCAGGCTCTGAGCTTTATCGGGGGTCAGGGAGCCGGGGATCATGGGCCGGCGTAACCGTACCTGACTTAGAGCAGATGAGAAGATTTTGAGAAGATGGCGGCGTTGCCACGGCTACAGGAGGCCGGTCATCCAGAGGGGGTGTGTCACACAGGCAGGGGGGGCGGATAGTCACGGCTGTCGCTTCAACCAGGAACGGACAGATGAATGGATAGATAGATAGATAGATGGAAGGATAGATAGATAGATAGATGGATGGACGGATAGATAGATAGATGGATGGATAGATAGATAGATAGATAAATGGATAGGTATCAACTCCCCTTTTTCACGACCTGAGCAATTTTGCGGCCTGTTGATGAACCTTTTCTTATTCCAACTAAACAGACTGATAAAATACTTTTTCTGGAAACATTTGAGGTGAGAGGGTACGGTTTCTGAATCTTGATTCGTATTTGACCTGCGACGCCTCGTTTGAGAGTTTGATCCGAGTGCCGTGAGCCAGGACGTAATCTCTTTGCGGAGAATAACTTGGGATATTATTATTACACCCTGCAAATACAGAACCGTCAAATACACCACAACACTCAACACTGTGTGTGTGCGCGTGCATGTGAGTGTGTGTGTGTGTGCATACGTGTGTGTGTGTGTGTGTATGTGCATAAGTGTGCGTGTGTGTGTATGTGCATAAGTGTGCGTGTTTGTGTCTGTGCATACGTGTGCGTGTTTGTGTCTGTGCATACGTGTGCATGTGTGTGCCCATGTGTGTGTGTATGTGCATACGTGTGCGTGTGGGTGTGTGCACGCATATGTGTGTGAGTGTGTGTATATGTGTGTGTGCGCATACGTGTGTGTGTGTGCGTGTGTGTTCATACGTGTGCGTGTGTGTGTGTATGTGCATACGTGTGCGTGTGTGTGTGTGCATACGTGTGCGTGTTTGTGTCTGTGCATACGTGTGCATGTGTGTGTGCCCATGTGTGTGTGTATGTGCATACGTGTGCGTGTGGGTGTGTGCACGCATATGTGTGTGAGTGTGTGTATATGTGTGTGCGTGCGCATACGTGTGTGTGCGTGTGTGTTCATACGTGTGCGTGTGTGTGTGTGTATGTGCATACGTGTGCGTGTGCGTGTGTGTGTGTATGTGCATACGTGTGCGTGTGTGTGTGTGTGTGTTAGTCTATACTCTGCCAAGTTGCCACAGGCGGTTGCACCAGTAACCATGGACACATTTAACTGGCTCAGCATGCTTTTAAAGATCTCTTCGGTGGAGAAAGGCTTTTTAAAACATTTTGACACCAGAAGAATGCCAGTGTTATTTTTCAGGATGAATTAATTGAGCAAGCCCTTTGCAAAGAAGCCCAGTAAAGCCCTCTTTACACTGTCAGAACCAATCAGGCTGCTTTCTGCTCTGCCCCCTCTTTAATTACACTTCATTGTCCGTTCTAAATTGGGAGATAAACAACATTTTACAGGGACAGAGAGATTAGTGAAGCCAGTGGTGCACTGTGCGGAGATAACAGCCAGTTCCCCAGGATGAATAACTCTGCCTGGAAGTTAGTGCACTGGGGAAAAGTAGGTCTCTGACCGAGCGGAAGATCGATAGGGAGATTTATGCCGCCGTTCCCAAACTCATCTGCAGCTAGGCGGAACAGAAACACTCCACGTGATTATTATTATTATTATTATTATTGTTATTATTTATTCAGGATTCATGCATAAAGATCCCCATGATCCTCAGAGTCATCCTTTTAAAGAACAGGTCTATATGCAAATAAAAATATGGTCTGATTACTTTAACCTAAAGGTCAGCTGAAATGAGAAATGTGCAACTTTTTATCACAAATTAACTTTAACTGTGCTAAATTGCCTGCCCGATGATATGCAACATGCAGTTTGCAGTTATTGCTGCAATTCAAGACAATTCGGTTACTATAGCAACTCAGAAACAAAGCCACCAGTCACTTTGCTAATTTAGGACTGACTTGATATATAAGAGGTCATTCACCTTGTTTTCATCAGAAACATGTGATCAGAATGTCCTTAACTGAACATTCTAATGCTGATGTCACAATCACCACTGGCAACTGAGAGCTTTGAAATGAACCCCACTCTTCAAAGGGTTAATGGTGTTTGGTGTTGGGCAGTGCAGAGTGTGGAGGATGGGCGTGATGAGAAACGGACTGCTCAGTTATAATAACTGTACAGCATGGACTGGCTTGTTTTGCAGTCGCTTGGCGGTGGAGTGAGTTGAGGGTGGCCTAAGCTGAACCCAGGAAGAGCACCTCCTCATGCAATTTACACTCAGTCTGTTTACATTCAATAA
>NC_083760.1:94048540-94054636 GCF_963514075.1 Conger conger | reverse complement strand
TCTCTCTCTCTCTACCTCCTGCCGTAGGTAAGTCCTTCACTCTTATATGACACCTCCATCACACAGGGGGGAGGATAAAGTGAGCTCCCAGCGTACAGTCACACACACACTCACACACACACACTCTCACACACACACACTCACACACACTCACACACACACACTCACACACACACAACACACACACACACACACACACACACAAACACACTCTCACACACACACACACACACAGACACACACACACACACACTCACACACACACACACACACTCTCACACTCTCACACTCTCACACATGACGCTGGGAAATCACAACAAGCCGCAAATGAACCAATCCGACAGGTCTCCCACAACCTCTCACTTTAAGACACCGTCTTCCTGTGTGTGGCAGTCAGTGAGAACAGCGCTGTATAAATAAAACTTTCATTAGACTGAATTTCACTCACTACCTCTGTTGCTAGGAGCAGCATATCTGCTTAGCATAGTGCGGTTATGTCAATCAATCAATCAATCAGTCACTGTCAGTCAATGACCAGTCACCTCAACGCCATTCCTGAGTCCATGGGATCAGTTTGAAACCTGCCCGGCTGAAAACTCCAGTTTAAACCAGCCTGGGCTGGTTAGAGCGGTGCTTTTGACACTCAGAGCTTGACACAGTGGAGAAAGCTGCTGGCCAAACCCATGGACCAGCAGACTGTGTAGGCCGGTCAGCAGGAGTCCAAAACACAGCTAAGCAGCTTGACCAAGTTAGCCGGTTAAGCTGTTTTCAGCCGGGTGATCAAGGCTGTGGCAGCACAAAAAGGAAAAGAAGGCTTAGTTTCAATAAGTTAGGTAGTTAGATTAAACGGTTAAAGCCAATTTTAAATTTGCTGACCGATCAAAGGCAGAGGCAAGCTCCATGGAAAGTTCTAGATTCTGCCAGGCGGTCACACAGGCCGAAACGCCACAGTTTCATTCATGACTAAACTGCCGATGCTAATATGAGTTCCGTGCCCGGGGGAGGGGTTAGTCAGTCAGCCCCTGGGACGTCTCTATTAAAGCCCCCTCTGCTTCATTAGGGAGGGGGGAGGGGGGGGGGGGCTCTAGTACTGAGAGACACTTAATTAGCTGATTAACGATGATGACATCACAAAGGGAGAGGACAGTGACATATGAGAGATGGAGAGAGAGAGGGGGAAAGAGAAAGCTTGATTCATCGTAAAGCTAAGGATCTAAACTCTCTCTCTCTCTCTCTCTCTCTCGGTCTGGCTCGCTCCCTTTCTTTTTCTCTGTGAATGAGAGAGTGTCTCTCAAAGCTGACTGCCCCCACCCCCCACCCCCAACCTTCCCTGTCAGAACTTCAAGAGAGTTATGAGTGTGCTATCGAATCCCACCCATTTTGTTTCTGCATCTCTCTCGCTCTCGCTCTCCCTCTCTCTCTCTCTCCCTCCCTCTCCCTCCCTCTCCCTCTCCCTCAAAGTCACAGATAATGCCCCCCCTTCAGTGGTGAGTGAGTGGGGCGACCCCATAGTGGCTAATATATATAATATATATAATGTAATGTAATAATGTAATGTAATACATCACCTGTAGGAGGGAGGGAGGGAGTCACAGGGGGGCATAGAAGGCAGCTGACATCACACAGAGCAGCCAATCACAGCCTGGGGTTTAACTGCTCATCTGCATATTAATTGCAAGCCTGTAGGCTGATGCAGACCCTAAAGGCACCTACACAGTCTCTACATCGGATGTAATAACTGGTTGCAGCACCGCTAGCGGCAAATAATTGCGACCAAACGGATCCAATGATCTATTATCAGCCTTCCATATCACAGGGGAGGAATCCTAGCCCACTCATCTGCGCAGAGCCGCTTTGCTTCAGACAAATTGGTCGGTTTTCGAGCATTAAACTGCTCATTTCAGGTCCTGCCTGCCAGGAGTGGGTTCAAGTCAGGACTTGAGATCTGAAACCGTTCAGTGTGACAAAGATGCAGACGCTCAAGGCAGCAGACACTCTCTCACAGAGCCGCGGGTAATGATTTCAGCGCCGATGTTTCCCCAGAAGTGGATATTAACTAATCATCAGCAAAAAAAAAACACAAACTGAAAACGTCCTCACTCAAGAGTAAAACAAAATCTGAGCATCCGTTCAGAGTTAAACCAAACGTAAACAGTGGATGGAGAATGTAGATAAGGATGGAGAACGGCTTACAGAATGCAGAGAGATTTTTGGCGTGATGCGGAGTGCAATCTTTAGCTCTCTCTCCACCAGTGACCGAACCGCCAGCCCATAGCACGCTAGGAAGTGAGGCGGCCGTTTTAAATGGCAGGGTCTCCAGACCGTGGTGGGCACTGGGCAATGATGTCACTCTGATGTATTACAGACCCCTGAGCAGCCGTGCGTTACCACCACTCCAGATCGCGACATGATCCCATCCTCAGCGCTACAAACGGCCCACAGACGTGCGTACATCACCAGGTCTGGGTCACACTTCCTCCTGAAGTGCTAGAGCAGCTGAACTCCCACATTAAGACCGCTGTTAGCGCGCTAGCTCCAGGCTAACGGCGATTAGCGCAGGAAGGCAACTGCAGGTTCTTTCTGGAGTGTTTTCAAACGTTCCCGAACACTGGATGAGAAGTCAGAATTCTGGAACCCTGTTGCTTTTCCGACCCGCCAGTCGTGATTGTTATAGAGCCACACATTAAATGTGATCTCACATGTTCAAGGTACAATAGGTAAGAATGTTTTTGTTAAACAGTGTATGAGGACCACAGTGTATAAGGGCCACAGTGTGTAAGGGCCACAGTGTATAAGGGCCACAGTGTGTAAGGGCCACAGTGTATAAGGGCCACAGTGTATAAGGGCCACAGTGTATAAGGGCCACAGTGTGTAAGGGCCACAGTGTATAAGGGCCACAGTGTGTAAGGACCACAGTGTATAAGGGCCACAGTGTGTAAGGGCCACAGTGTGTAAGGGCCACAGTGTGTAAGGGCCACAGTGTGTAAGGACCACAGTGTGTAAGGGCCACAGTGTGTAAGGGCCACAGTGTATAAGGGCCACAGTGTGTAGGGGCCACAGTGTGTAAGGGCCACAGTGTATAAGGGCCACAGTGTGTAAGGGCCACAGTGTATAAGGGCCACAGTGTGTAAGGGCCACAGTGTGTAAGGGCCACAGTGTGTAAGGGCCACAGTGTGTAAGAGCCACAGTGTATAAGGGCCACAGTGTGTAAGAGCCACAGTGTATAAGGGCCACAGTGTGTAAGGGCCACAGTGTATATGTGCCCACAGGCATCAGTGCTCATCAAGCTGTCACACAAAACATAAGAAGAAGAAACAACATTCTGAACATTCTGTTTCCAGGGGCAACGAGAGAGGGGCACAGCTGGACTGGGTGCTAATTATAACCACATGCAGAATCTCTTAATCTATAACACGGCTAATGGACAACAGAGAGAGACATATTCCTCATTACGATGGGTGTGTGTGAGTGAGTGTGTGTTTGTCTGTGTGTGTGTGTGTGAGTGTGTGTGTGTGTGTTTATCCGTGTGTGTGTGTGTGTGAGTGTGTGTGTGTGTGTGTGTGTGAGTGAGTGTGTGTGTGTGTTTATCCGTGTGTGTCACGATGTGTGTGTGTGTGTGTGTGTGTGTGTGAGTGAGTGTGTGTGTGTGTGTTTGTCCATGTGTGTGTGTGTGTGTGTGTGAGTGTGTGTTTATCCGTGTGTGTGTGTGTGTGTGAGTGAGTGTGTGTGTGTGTGTGTGAGTGAGTGTGTGTTTATCCGTATGTGTGTGTGTGTGTGAGTGAGTGTGTGTGTGTGTGTGTGAGTGAGTGTGTGTTTATCCGTGTGTGTCACGATGTGTGTGTGTGTGTGTGTGTGAGTGAGTGTGTGTGTGTGTGTTTGTCCATGTGTGTGTGTGTGTGAGTGTGTGTGACTACGTGTGTATGTGTGTGTGTGTGTGTTTGTCCATGTGTGTGTATGTGTGTGTGTGAGTGAGTGTGTGTGTGTGTGTTTATCCATGTGTGTGTGTGTGTGAGTGTGTGTTTTGTGGGCATTAGGAGGGTACAGAAATACCAGAGAACACAAAACCATTACAATGTGACATTTAGCAAACCGTCTTTATCCTGAACTGCTGACATTTTTACCCACAATCCATTAATACAGCCGCTGCTGGAGCAACTGAGGGCAACAGCCTGGCACAAGGGCACAACAGCAGCACGTCAGCAGGGAATAGAACCCACAGCAGGGAATAGAACCCGCAGGCCTCGAGGTAAAGAGCTACATTATGCTACCGTCTCCCCCTGTTATCACTCTGTACCCCAAACCTGATGCCCCGGGAGCCGTACCCCAAAGCTACCGCCCTGTCAGCATGGGGGACCGGTCTACACACACACACACCTCACAGAAACAGCCACGGAGCTCCTTTAGTTTACAAAAAGACCGAATACCTCCGTCAAGGGCCCAGGCATCCGCTTAGTCGCTTAATAAAGGATCAATAACTGCTTAACAAATGATTAATAACTGCTTTAAACTCAATGCATAAAGCATAAACCACAGCAGAGGAATGTGTAATTGAATGCGTTTCTCCGGTCCTGGGGTGTGGGCTCAGATGTTTTCTTCCCAGAGATATTTTGCAGCTCACATTACAGACTTGTTTTGAGAAGGGGACACATTCCACACACCCCAGTTAAGTGTAGATTGAGAACAGATTTCATTTTCAAATAAGCGTCTCACAGAACCCCACCCAAACCCCGACCCCGACCCCAACCCCAACCCCAACCCCCCGACCGCCCATCGCCTTCCAGACACTCCCCTCCCCAGAAAACAAACAACAGCGGAGAGAAAACACACAGAGATCTGAGGGGAGAATACACAGAGCCTTCACTGATCCCAGCTATGTCCACTGAGTGCTCCAAATCCAAGGTCGAAGGTTGCGGGGGGGTCACGGCCCCCAGAGACAGCTCCAGAAGGGTCAGGGTCGGGGGGGGGGGGGGTGTCTCCAGGAAGACAGCAGCAGCTCAACCCTGCCCAGATTGTGTAAATGGTCGGCATTTATATAGCGCCTTTATCCAAAGCGCTGTACAATTGATGCTTCTCATTCACCCATTCATATACACACTCACACACCGACGGCGATTGGCTGCCATGCAAGGCACCGACCAGCTCGTCAGGATTATTTGGGGGGTAGGTGTCTTGCTCAGGGACACTTCAACATGGGGGATCGAACCGGCAACCCTCCGACTGCCAGATGACTGCTCTTACTGCCTGAGCCAATGAGACAACTGCTCTCACCTCCTGAGCCAATGAGACGACTGCTCTTACTGCCTGAGCCAATGAGACGACTGCTCTCACCTCCTGAGCCAATGAGACGACTGCTCTTACCTCCTGAGCCAATGAGACGACTGCTCTTACCTCCTGAGCCAATGAGACGACTGCTCTCACCTCCTGAGCCAATGAGACGACTGCTCTCACCTCCTGAGCCAATGACGGCCATATGTGTATATACTACTTTACCGGCAACTTTTCTTCATGTATTTTTATGAGCAGTATCTGTATCTATTTTATGACGCTAGTCGAGTTTGATAAACCCCTCGCTGAACACAATCTGCTGCCTTCCAGGCTTCACTGGGACAGGAAGGGGTGGCTCGGGAAGGTCACGGGGTCACAGGGCGTGAGGCTCAGATATGCCACTGACTCCTTCACATGGATCACATTTCCCTCCCCTGGGCTGTTTTTCCACAGACGGCCGAAAACGAACGAGACGTGAAAAATGTTCGCCTTTCAAAAACAAGTCCTCTCCTCTCTCACAGCCCCGGCTGATGCCTAATAACCTTTATTTATTTATTTATGTGGGAAACGTTATGAGAGAGAGAGAGAGAGAGAGAGAGAGAGAGAGTTTGGGGAATAGGACAGGCCTCTATATCACCCACAGAAACAGCCGAGACGACTTCCTTCTGTCCAAAAGGTCTCCACACATCAGCAGTGCGTTTGGGTTTAGAGGTGTGACTGCACCTGGAACACGCGAGCAGGCCAGTGAGAGAGAGGCACAGAGGGACTGAAACTGTGACAGTGACAGTGATAACACACGGATAACACAGGGATAACACACGGATAACACAC
>NC_083760.1:94008540-94038540 GCF_963514075.1 Conger conger | reverse complement strand
AGACAATGGGCAACAGGCACCGGCAGTGTGTGTCCTTGGGCAGTTCTTTATTGAGAGGGAGAGGGAGAGGGAGAGGAGAGAGGGAGAGGGAGAGGGAGAGGGAGAGGGAGAGGGAGAGGGAGAGGGAGAGGGAGAGGGAGGAGAGGGAGAGGGAGAGGAGAGGGAGAGGGAGGAGAGAGGAGAGAGAGAGAGAGACATGGCTCAGGCAGTAAGAGCAGTCGTCTGGCAGTCGGAGGGTTGCCGGTTCGATCCCTCGCCCGGGCTGTGTCGAAGTGTCCCTGAGCAAGACACCTAACCCCCAAATGCTCCTGACGAGCTGGTCGGGGCCTTGCATGGCAGCCAATCGCCGTCGGTGTGTGAGTGTGTGTATGAATGGGTGAATGGAGAAGCTTTAATTGTACAGCGCTTTGGATAAAGGCGCTATATAAATGCCTGCCATTTACCATTTACCAGAGAGAGAGAGGCCTTTGTGCTCATTGGCTGATGGGGACATTCTCTGGATTCTTTAACGGTATCCCAGCATCCATTGCCACAGTCACCTCCGATGCCCCCTCAGACGCTGCGCTCCCCTTTCTCTGCTCTCTCAACGTCAGCGGGACACGGAGGTGAAGAGAGTCTGTCCGTCCCGAACGAAACGTCCTGTCTCCTGGTCCTGCACGTCCGGTCCGTCCCGAACGAAACGTCCTGTCTCCTGGTCCTGCACGTCCGGTCCGTCCCGAACGAAACGTCCTGTCTCCTGTCCTGCACGTCCGGTCCGTCCCGAACGAAACGTCCTCTCCCCTGCCCCCTGGTCCTGCACGTCCTCTCCCCCTGCCCCCTGGTCCTGCACGTTTTAACTGCCGTCTGTGAATTACCGCAGCAAGGGCAGGGATTTTCTACACAAATAGGTAAAGGTACAATCGGTCATTTCATGGTGCAGAGAGGAATAGCAGCAACAAACACGCTCAAACCACAACACTGTTTATCAACAGTTTATCAACAGTGTTGTGGTTTGACGTTTGAAATGCCATTGGCTGTGGCAATTAGAACCAATTTTCAACCAATGAGCTTGAATTATTGTACAGCTGTAGGATGTTCTTGATACAGAGTATCGGGTGTCAACTGCATATTTTGAAACCCAAATTTAAGGACAATAAACACAGGCAGAGGGTGAGTCAACATGTCAGTGAGCCTTCTTCAATGACAGGAAGGGATTTACAATGGTCTTGTAACAATTTTTTTACACAAAAATCTTACCTATTGTACCTTTAAGTCCACTTTATAACTGTTTTAACTGTTTTTCTTAAAGTGTGTAATGTGGGAATAGGCATTCACATTTGTTATGTTACGAGTAATGTTATGAGGTTTTATATGAGCTATCTCATACAAGACCGCCGTATGGTTTTTCATAATATAATACTGTCTGTAGTGATGTTGGTTGTACCTTTGCACTGTTGTTTTTGTCTGGTGCTTTTGCACGTATACATAATAAATAACAAAATAAATAGAAATGTTGGGCTGCCGGCGACGGAGACGGACGTCGATCCGGTGAGTTATCTCCCTCTCCCCGCGCATGTGGGTACGGGACTGTGCGACACAGGACGTTTACGACACCAGCCCGTCGCCCCCCCTCAGAGAGGTCTCCTGAGTGTCCTAGACCAGAGATCTCCTGAGCGGCCTGGACCAGCTCCAGACCCATGCTCCTTCACACAGGCTGTCTAATTGCACTCAGATGAATCCCTCCTCTTACTCCTGAGCTGGTCCAGGGAAATCAGTCAGGGACAAAATGGCTGCCCTTCCCGCCGAAGGTGGAGGCAGAGGTGAATCGAGCACTTCAGAGATAATTGAGAGTAATGAAAGGAGCTATGAAGCTGCTCTTGGTTCTGTTAGGATGCAGTAAAAACACATCGGGTCCCTCGGGTTGGGTGTTAGTCAGAGAGGCTAGGTACGGATTTGGTTTAAGAAACGTTTCTCCACTGCAAAGTGGTACAAGCCACTGATTGTTTGCTTGTTAATACACAGGATATGCACACTGCATTAAGAAACAGTGCCACAGAGTCCAAACGGTTCTGGTCCGATGAGGCCACCCTCAGACCCAGATGTGCAGGGGTCCGGTCTGGTCCTGGAGAGCTGCAGGGTACAGCAGGGAAAGGCTTGGTTCTGTGTAACATACTGCTCTAATTGATTAAGTCTCACACACACACACACACACACACACACACACACACACACACCGCACACACACCCCACACACACTCACACACACTCACACACACACACGGCACACACACTCACACAGAAAACACAGGGAGTAGGGTAAACCTGCTGATGAGATTTGAGAAAAGAGGGGAAAAAAGGAATGAGCTGAGAGTGAAATAGTTCGGCCCGCTGTCGTCCGTCACCATGACGACTCGGAGCGGTTTCAGCCCGTCGCCCTGCGGCTCGGTGAAGTCGTGGAGCGGAAAAGCGATTTAGCGCTGATGGACCGGCGGGTCTCCACTTCCTCCCGCCTCCCTGTTCCTCTACGGCTGAGCGCGCAACGGCCTCCCCTCTCTCCGAGGAACAGAAACACTCAATCTCTCAGAGGAACAGAAACACTCAATCTCTCAGAGGAACAGAAACGCTCCCTTCTATCAGAGGAACAGAAACACTGCCCTCTCTCAGAGGAATAGAAACGCTCCCGTCTCTCAGAGGAACAGAAACCCTCCTCCCCCTCTCTCAGAGCAACAGAAACCCTCCTCCCCCTCGCTCAGAGGAACAGAAACGCTCTTCCCCTCGCTCAGAGGAACAGAAACGCTCCTCCCCTCGCTCAGAGGAACAGAAACGCTCCCCTCTCTCAGAGGAACAGAAACCCTCCTCCCCTCGCTCAGAGGAACAGAAACACTCCCCTCGCTCAGAGGAACAGAAACGCCCCCGTCCACTATAAATGAGAACTGAAACGATAGCCGTGTGAGCATCCACCCCTGACGAACAATAACGTTCTGCAAACAGCCTTATTGAACACAAAGCCTTGCAAATTCCGATGGATTTCGACTGGCTGCTGCCGTTTCTATCGCTCATACGCAGCTGGAAACGAAAAGCTCGGAGCGCGATCCCAACGAGACCGCTCCTCACCGCGGCTGACGTTGTAGTGGACTCTACTGTCCTCTTGAGTCAGAACGAATGTTAAAAGCATATATTGACAGTTACTGTTCTTGCTGTGGGCTACAGAGCCACAGGTGGAGCGGAGGAGAGGGGCGGGTGCCACAGAGGGTGCCATCACCCCAACAGTCTTAACGAGACCTTAATTAGCGCCCAGGGGCCTAACTGCCCGTTAGCTCAACACCGTAACGGAGTCTCTTGTTGGAACAGACCAGCTGATCGGATAGCCACATCAGGCCAGCAGAGTGGAGAATGGTTGACGGCTAAATGGTAAATGGTTTGCTTTTTATATAGCGCCGTTATCCAAAGCGCTGTACAATTGATGCTTCTCATTCACCCATTCGTACACACACTCACACACCGACGGCGATTGGCTGCCATGCAAGGCCCCGACCAGCTCGTCAGGAGCATTTGGGGGGTTAGGTGTCTTGCTCTGGGACACTTCGACACAGCCCCGGGCGGGGGATCGAACCGGCAACCCTCCGACTGCCAGACGACCGCTCTTACTGCCTGAGCCATGTCGTCCCACATGGGTGCAGATGGTTTGCCTCGATCAGTATGGGCCGGTCTGTTGGTTTGCAGGGAACTGCGGGGGCTCGTCCAGCATCCAGACAGGGGTGATAGATCATTGGCTCATGTCCCACCAGCCACCCAAACAACGCCAGGGCACTCGAAGATGAGCCAAGCGCCTCAACCTGGAGCCAGTGACGTACTGTCTCAAAAAGAGCCAAAACAACTACGTAACCAGCCCAGGTCTGCCCTACACACGTACACGTGAACACAGGAGGGCGTGTCGACGGGCAGCGTGGGGTCTGAAACGCTGCAGAGGTCCCTCAGGCTGTCAGCCCACAGGTCCCAGCGGGAGAGGAGAGGAGAGGAGAGGAGAAGAGAGGAGAGGCTGCGGAGAGGAGAGGAGAGGAGAGGAGAGGAGAGGAGAAGAGAGAGGGAGAGGAGAGGAGAGGAGAGGAGAGGAGAGGAGAGGAGAGGAGAGGAGAGGAGAGGGAGAGGAGAGGAGAGGAGGGGAGAGGAGAGGAGAGGAGCGGTAGGGGAGGAGAGGAGAGGTGAGAGGAGAGGAGAGGAGAGGAGAGGAGAGGGAGAGGAGAGGAGAGGAGAGGAGAGGAGAGGAGAGGAGGGGAGAGGAGAGGAGCGGTAGGGGAGAGGAGAGGAGAGGAGAGGAGAGGAGAGGCTGCGGAGAGAAGAGGAGAGGAGAGGAGAGGAGAGGAGAGGCTGCGGAGAGGAGAGGAGAGGAGAGGAGGAGGAGAGGAGGAGGAGAGAGGGAGAGGGAGAGGGAGAGGGACGAGGAGAGGAGAGGAGCGGTAGGGAGGAGAGGAGAGGAGAGGAGAGGAGAGAGGGAGAGGAGAGGAGAGGAGAGGCTGCGGAGAGGAGAGGAGCGGTAGGGGAGGAGAGGAGAGGAGAGGAGAGGAGAGAGAGGGGAGGAGAGGAGAGGGAGGGGAGAGGAGAGGAGAGGAGAGAGAGGGGAGGAGAGGAGAGGAGAGGAGAGGAGGGGAGAGGAGAGGAGAGGAGAGAGAGGGGGAGGGAGAGGAGAGGAGAGGAGAGGAGAGGAGAGGAGGCCCAGCGCGGTGCGGCCCCATCCTGAGCGCCTCAGCGGGACGGCCTGCCAGGTCTTCGTCACGCTAACGACGCCGTTAAATTATCACCGTCTCGCTTTTTATTACCCAGACTCACCAATAAAACCATAATGGCCCTGGTGCTGCCCTCCCTCCCTCCCTCCCTCTCTCCCCCCCTCTCTCTCCCTCTCTCCCTGTCTCTCTCCCCCTCCCTCTCTCTCTCTCTCTCTCCCTCCTCTCTCTCCCCTCTCCCTCTCCCTGTCTCTCTCTCCCCTCTCTATCTCCCTCCTTCTCTCTCCCTCTGTCTCTCTCCCCCTCTCTCTGTCTCTCTCCCTCTCTCTGTCTTTCCTCCCTCTCTCTGTCTTTCTCCCCTCTCTCTCTGTGTCTCAAACCCTAGACAGGGTAGGTAAGCAGGGGTGAGGTTTGGGGGTGAGGTGATGGTGAGGTTTGGGGGTGAGGTTTCGGGGGGTGATGTGAGGTTTTGGGGGGGGTGAGGTTTGGGGGTGAGGTGATGGTGAGGTTTGGGGGGGGGGTGACGGGTGAGATTATGTAAATAAAGCGTCTCGCACCTTCTGCCAGCACACCTGGGCATGACCGGTTTCTCTCCTGGTTGCCATGGCAACCCCTTCATCTCCCCGGCTTTTGGGGATGTAAGGTTCCGTTCTGTACCAGCTCCGCAAACCTCTCACTGGAACCAAAGCGTCTAACCGTGTCGCAATCAAATCAAACCGTGTCACAATCAAATATAAACATGCTGTGATCCAGTAAAGAATGCGTGGGAATCAAACTGCCAGACACAGAACTAGCGCAGCGTTGGTCGTTAAATTGGAAGTGAAGCATTCGATCCCTACACACGAGAGAGAAATCCGCGGGTCACACACTGAAGGTGAATGAGAATCGCAGACAGGTCTGTTCTTGTCATTACACGCTCGTATGTTCTCCTGTTCTTACGGGAGCAGACAGACATAGCGCTCCGTATCAGACCAGACTCTGCTGTTAAACCTGAGCGTTAAAGCGCTCCGTATCAGACCAGACTCTGCTGTTAAACCTGAGCGTTAAAGCGCTCCGTATCAGACCAGACTCTGCTGTTAAACCTGGGCGTTAAAGCGCTCTGTATCAGACCAGACTCTGCTGTTAAACCTGAGCGTTAAAGCGCTCCGTATCAGACCAGACTCTGCTGTTAAACCTGGGCGTTAAAGCGCTCCGTATCAGACCAGACTCTGCTGTTAAACCTGGGCGTTTAAAGCGCTCCGTATCAGACCAGACTCTGCTGTTAAACCTGAGCGTTAAAGCGCTCCGTATCAGACCAGACTCTGCTGTTAAACCTGAGCGTTAAAGCGCTCCGTATCAGACCAGACTCTGCTGTTAAACCTGGGCGTTAAAGCGCTCCGTATCAGACCAGACTCTGACTCTGCTGTTAAACCTGGGCGTTAAAGCGCTCCGTATCAGACCAGACGCTGCTGTTAAACCTGAGCGTTAAAGCGCTCCGTATCAGACCAGACTCTGCTGTTAAACCTGAGCGTTAAAGCGCTCCGTATCAGACCAGACTCTGCTGTTAAACCTGAGCATTAAAGCGCTCCGTATCAGACCAGACTCTGCTGTTAAACCTGAGCGTTAAAGCGCTCCGTATCAGACCAGACTCTGACTCTGCTGTTAAACCTGAGCGTTAAAGCGCTCCGTATCAGACCAGACTCTGCTGTTAAACCTGAGCGTTAAAGCGCTCCGTATCAGACCAGACTCTGACTCTGCTGTTAAACCTGAGCGTTAAAGCGCTCCGTATCAGACCAGACTCTGCTGTTAAACCTGGGCGTTAAAGCGCTCCGTATCAGACCAGACTCTGTTGTTAAACCTGAGCGTTAAAGCGCTCCGTATCAGACCAGACTCTGACTCTGCTGTTAAACCTGAGCATTAAAGCGCTCCGTATCAGACCAGACTCTGCTGTTAAACCTGGGCGTTAAAGCGCTCCGTATCAGACCAGACTCTGCTGTTAAACCTGGGAGTTAAAGCGCTCCGTATCAGACCAGACTCTGACTCTGCTGTTAAACCTGAGCGTTAAAGCGCTCCGTATCAGACCAGACTCTGCTGTTAAACCTGAGCGTTAAAGCGCTCCGTATCAGACCAGACTGGGCCCCGCCCCCCTCTCCCCGCAGCGTCTCCATGGCCTACAGAGCACAGCCGGGAGGATGGAGCGGAGCGTTCACATCACGCCATTTTATCTCCAGGAACTGGGGGGAGGGGGCTGCAGGCGGTTTCCATGGTTACCGTATCCTTTGAAGAGACCCCATCCTCTTGGTTGCCTGTTATGCATTCCGTCTCTCTCTCATCACTATCCCGCTCTCCCTCCTCTCTCGTTCTCTCTCCCTCTCGTTCTCTCTTTCCCCCTCTCTCCTTCCTTCCTCTCCTCTCAGTCTCTCTCTCCATCTCTCCCTCCTCTCTTGGTGTGTCTGTGTGAGAGTGTGTGTGTGTCTGTGTGAGAGAGTGTGTGTGTGTGTGAGAGAGAGAGAGTGTGTATGGGTCTGTGTGAGAGAGCGTGTGTGTATGTGTGAGAGAGAGCGTGTGTGTGTGTGAGAGAGAGAGTGTGTGTGTGTATGTGTGAGAGAATGTGTGTGTGTGAGAGAGAGAGACAGAGAGAGAGAGAGAGAGAGAGAGTGTGTGTGTGTGTGTGTGCGTGAAACTTTCAGTTTCCAGTAGTGATGGTTAAATCAGCATTAGAATGTCCAGGGAGGAACATTCAAACCCCATATCTGCAACCTCATACCATAGAGGATTAAACGTTTCAGAAATATCCGAGCGTCTCAAGGCTGGAGAAACGCTCTCAAACCGTCCTTGTGGGACAAACTAAAACACAAGCCACACAAGCACATCTCCTGGTGATGTCATGCGTGTCTTTAATCTCAAGCTCTGGCTCTTAGAAGTGTATTTTCGTAAAAGATCGCAAGCCGAAATTAATTTTAAAAGCACTGCTTCCTGGATATCGATAGACATTTCTTTCACTAAGCACTAAAGTAATGTACTTATCTATTCAGCCAATGAGAGTTTAATGGAGAGAAACGTTGATGCTGCAGTTCTGAGAAGCTCTCGGTTGGGCAGCGAGAAGGAGTCTCTGAATGTGAGAGTGAGCCTTTATATCCCATCTCACTGAAGAGCCCCTCCACACCAAACACTGAGGGACAGGGGAACAGGGAGGGAGGGAGAGAGAGAGCGAGACAGGGAGGGAGGGAGAGAGAGAGCGAGACAGGGAGAGGGGATGAGAGAGGGGGGGGGGGGGGAGAGACAGACAGGTAAGCTCCCATCCCAGACACTAACCCAGGCCAAAGAACACTATGCTTATAGCAAAGTTATATATGCTTGTAGCACAGTGATATACGCAAATAACACAGTTATATGTGCTAATAACAGACCTTCCCCGCAAATATGTGCTACAGTTATATATGCTTATAGCATGATTATATGGTTACATGAGCAATAACACAGTTCCATATGCTTATAGCATGGTTATATGTGCAATAACAGAGTTATATATGCTTATAGCACGGTTATATGTGCAAATAACACAGTTGTATATGCTTATAGCATGGTTATATGTTCAAATAACACAGTTGTATATGCTTATAGCACGGTTATATGTGCAAATAACACAGTTGAATATGCTTATAGCATGGTTATATGTGCAATAACACAGTTGTATATGCTTATAGCATGGTTATATGTGCTAATAACACAGTTGTATATGCTTATAGCATGGTTATATGTGCAAATAACACAGTTGTATATGCTTATAGCACGGTTATATGTGCTAATAACACAGTTGTATATGCTTACAGCATGGTTATATGTGCAAATAACACAGTTGTATATGCTTATAGCACGGTTATATGTGCTAATAACACAGTTGTATATGCTTATAGCACGGTTATATGTGCAAATAACACAGTTGTATATGCTTATAGCATGGTTATATGTGCTAATAACACAGTTGTATATGCTTATAGCATGGTTATATGTGCTAATAACACAGTTGTATATGCTTATAGCACGGTTATATGTGCTAATAACACAGTTGTATATGCTTATAGCACGGTTATATGTGCAAATAACACAGTTGTATATGCTTATAGCACGGTTATATGTGCAAATAACACAGTTGTATATGCTTATAGCACGGTTATATGTGCTAATAACACAGTTGTATATGCTTATAGCACGGTTATATGTGCTAATGACACAGTTGTATATGCTTATAGCATGGTTATATGTGCTAATAACACAGTCATAAGCGCTCATATGCACAGTTGACCGGGCAGAATTGAGCACAGGTTAGTCACCGCTACAGCAGTGGGGTTGAGCTTCTCATGTCAACATCCCGATTTCTCAGGGCCTGGGAGAGGCGGGAGCGCGACGGCCGTCTGCATTCTTCAGCCATTTTAAATAAAACAGTCGATATAAAACGGAGCGAGGCAGCCGCCCAGACAGAATAAACATGCAAGGAGACGCTGGAATGGCTGGAATTAGATGTTTTCATCTGATTTTTTTTATTGACCAAGTAAAAATTGGCCATTGGTTTGTGAGTCATTCCTTGCAGGGAAACTCATTAGTTCTTTGTTGGTCATTTATCAAGATCAATTATCACAAAAAAACATTCACATTTTGCATTACTATTTTGCGAAATATAACAAAAAAATATTCGAGGTTTTATTATAATGAGGTGAGACAACTTAACTCACTTCAAGATGTGCCAATGAGATAAGAAATGTTCACTTTTTAGGCAAGCAGGAAACAAGCTAGTATTTTCATTTTAAAGTCTCGTTACAAGACTAAAATGCTTGTTACGACAGTGATATTCCCGCCCCCTTTTTGCGACGGGATTTACCGCGCGGGGAGTGGGAAGTTTCAGGATCTGAGAGTGGTCGAGGTTCTGACCCGGAAGGTTGAGGTTCCTGTCCAATTAGAGCGCTGGGCTGCGGGAGCCGGAACGCGCCGCGCCACTCCTGCCCTTCCCCCGGGAGCGAGGGGGAGACGAGAGGAGGTAATGAGGGAGAGAGTAACGAGGGCCGCGGCTAACGAGCTAACGAGCGCTGCGAGACGGGGGTCACGTGAGGTCGTCCGCTGGGCGCTGTCCGGGTTCAGAGGTCAGAGAGGAGGAGTGTTCATTCAGAACCTCCTCACCCCAACATTCTGCTGGACTGGGGGGCACGGACTGTGTGTGTGTGTGTGTGTGTGTGTGTGTGTGTGTGTGTGAAGCTAAAAGAGTTGAAAACACATCTTAAACCAGCTTGACCAGTATAGACTGGTTTAAGATGGAATTTGCAGCTGGGTTTCTCTCTCTCTCTCTCTTCCCCTCCCTCTCCCTCTCCCTCTCTCCCTCCCTTTCTGTAAGAAGACATTGCTGTGGTTGTTCTTTCCCTTAATTACTGTGTTTAGTGCAGGGTGTTAAGCTACTGTTTTGGCAGCCTGCCCTGCAGATCTGGAAGCCACATTTGCCACACACAGCGAATCCTGCCCCTGACCTCCCTCTCCCTCTCTCTCTCTCTCTCTCTCTCACACACACACACACACCAACAACCACACAAACCTAACGCACACTGCAGGCACACACACACACACACCTAATACCCACACACACACACACCTAACACACATGCATACACACCTAAGACGCACACACACCTAACACACACATGCATACACACCTAAGACACACACACACCTAACACACACATGCATACACACCTAAGACACACACACACACCTAACACACACATGCATACACACCTAAGAAGCACACGGACCTAACAAGCATGCATACACACCTAAGACACACACACACCTAACACACATGCATACACACCTAAGACACACACACACCTAACACACACATGCATACACACCTAAGACACACACACACCTAACACACACATGCATACACACCTAAGACACACACACACCTAACACACACATGCATACACACCTAAGACACACACACACCTAACACACACATGCATACACACCTAAGACACACACACACCTAACACACACACACACACCTAACACACACATGCATACACACCTAAGACACACACACACCTAACACACACATGCATACACACCTAAGACACACACACACACCTAACACACACATGCATACACACCTAAGACACGCACACCTAACACACACATGCATACACACCTAAGACACACACAGACCTAACACACATGCATACGCACCTAAGACACACACACACACCTAACACACACATGCATACACACCTAAGACACACACACACACACCTAACACACACATGCATACACACCTAAGACACGCACACACACCTAACACACACACACACCTAACACACACATGCATACACACCTAAGACACACACACACACCTAACACACACACATAGCAGTCCAGTGCAGACCCCACACAGGGTGGAGCAGGTCGCGTGGGGCCGCCCTGAACAGTACACACACACACAACGTGTACAACAGCTGATTTATCAACCGAAAATCTATTTATCTACCTCCGTCTGACTGATTGATTTCTACACCTCGGGACAAATAGAAAAGTGCAATAAATCAGAGAGAGATTGTCTGGTGCTGTCACAGGAGGCTCTGCCATCTCTGTGGCTGGAGTCTGGAGATGAAAAGGGTTTCAGGGCAGAAAATGTGATAGCTTTTCTTTCTCAGAGTGAGAACCAGAATTCCCCATGTTTTTAAGAGACACAGCGATCAGGGGTTTCAAGCGCCGAACAAGGTAGAAAGTCCAGGTTTACAAAGTAAAAGCCATTACATTTCCATGACACCTTTTATCTAAAGCGACTTACAGTTGGTTAGACTAAGGAGGAGCCAACTCCTCCCCTGGAGCAATGCAGGCTTAAGGGCCTTGCTCAAGGGCCCGGCGGCTGCACTGATCTTAGCGTGGCCACACTGGGGCTTGAACCAAAAACCTTCCGGGTACATAATTTGATCAACTCTTCAGTCAGGAGTGAAATCAGCCAGCTGAGCTCATGGGTGGAAGAAACAAAATGGCACCTTTACTTTCTGACCCCTGACCTCTGACAGGCACGAACAAATAAAATGTGAAGTATTTATAGTCTTTGTTTGTTTGTGTGTGTGTGTGTGCGTAGGTGGGGGGATATTCGATTTAAGCATGATTTAAGAAACACACTGTGCCAGAACGGCAGTTTATGGGTGTTAGATATGTTTTAATAAACGCTCTCTCGCTCCGAAATGCGGGGAAATCGATCGACGGCTTTATTATTGCGGTGATGCCGGCCGGCTGGAAACGGGCACAGCTCATTGGTCCGTTACTGAAGGGCGCGCAGAGGGCATTGTGGGAAAAATCAGCTGCATGCTCACAACCCCAAACACAGCAAGGAGAGAAAGGGAGAAACTACAGAGAAGGGGGAAGAGAGGGACTGAGAGATTCAGAGAATTAGAGAAAGAACGAGAGAGAGGGATTGAGAGCGCTAGAATGAGAGAGAGGAAGGTGGACAGCCTGTGGCTTTGATTAGGACCTGGAAGGTTGCTGGTTCAAGTCCCAGTATAGCTATGATCCACACAGCTGTTGGGCCCTTGAGCAAGGCCCTTAACCCTGCATTGCTCCAGGGGAGGATTGTCTCCTGCTTAGTCTAATCAACTGTAAGTCGATTTGGATAAATGCATCAATGAAAATAACAATTTATATTTTATACACACGCACACATGAATGAATGCAGGCACGCACGCACGCACGCACGCACGCACGCACGCACGCACGCACACACGCACACACGCACGCACGCACACACACATTCATTATACACGGATGCACGCACAAACATACACACACACATACATACATACAAACATACCACACCTGAGTCAAATACGTATTTGTTTTGGATTCAAATACTTTTCTGTGCTCAATTGATCTTGCCTGCTGAAAGTGTTAAGAGAGATAGAGAAAGAGAGAGATAGAGTGAGAGGGAGAGAGAGAGGGGGAGAGAGAGAGGGAGATTTGAAGAACTGAGAAAAGGAAAGGATGAAGTGGAGGAGAGGAGAAGAGTGTGAATGCAGATCTCCGGCTGGGTCAGAGCCCTGAGGGGAATAAAAACAAAAGGGGGGGGTTTGTTTTTAGCATATTTTCTGATTTTACGCATCAGCTAGTGAACACACACACGTCCCTGTGTTCATTTTACACTGGAGTTAAACACCTCTGTGTTTAAACACCCCCCACCCATGACCTCCCACCCCTGACCCCCCAGGGCAGAAACCCTAAACTCTCTGCAGTCCTCCAGGGCAGTCCTCCATGGCCCAGATCAAACTCCTGCCACAGAATAAACGCTCGCGGTTCTAAATCAAACAGGACTCTTTTCTAAAAAGGTCTATCTGTTGGGCACAAAGACTGACTGGATCGGGTCTGAGTCAGCAGCACGCAGTGCATTTGCTCTCGGTTGCTAAAAGCGAACGTGCGTCTCATTATTGTGTCGGCCATTTTGGACAGTGGATAGAGGAAGCGGTTCTTCTTCTGTTATTTCGGCTTGTTGTGATGTGTTGCCGGATCCTCTCAAACTGCCCTTCCTGCAGGAAGGTGGCAGAGACTCCGAGTGAGTCCTGCAGCCAGGGAGGGGGGGAAAGAGATCCACAAAATGGCTCCTTTCCCCTCCCTCTCTCCCTCCTCCCTCCAGGTCTGCTCCGGTGGGCATGAGGGTTCGAGCGGGCAGGTTACCCAATCGATCTGCTGAAGAAAGAATAAAGAAAGAAAAAAAAAAAAGCTCTGGCATTTTCATATCTGCAGGCGTTAAAATCTTCTCCAGAAAAAGAGCTGTAGTTATTAAAGATTAAAGTTATTAAAACAGTGCGCCCTGACAACCAATCAGGAAGATGGAAGGGCTTTAGCTCCGCCCCCTCCCTCGGTACGGCGGCTCAACCGTGCGAGAGCTAGCTTAGCGAGAAGAAACCTGGCATACCCAGGGGGAAGAGAGGGAGGGAGGGAGAGAGGGAGAGGGAGATAGAGAGGAAGGAGAGAGAGGGACGAAGGGAGAGAGGGAGGGATGGAGATAGAAGGAAGGAGAGAGAGGGACAAAGGGAGAGAGGGAGAGAGGGAGGGATGGAGATAGAAGGAAGGAGAGAGAGGGAGAGAGGGAGGACGGATAGGATGGAGAGAGAAGGAGGGAGAGAGGGGAGGAAAATATTGCACGTCTGCTTCTTGCCAATACCAACAGAACCCAACCACACCCCACCCCCCCTCTCTCTCCCCCTCCTCAGTCTCCCCGTCTCCCCATCCTCTCTCTGTGAGACAGACTCTGTGACGCGTTGCTTGGATACATGCAAAGTGCATCAAGGGTGGGGGGGGGGGGGGGGGGGGAGAGAGACAGAGTGACAGAGAGAGAGAGAGAGAAAGAGAGAGAGATCCAAGCCTGAAGAATGGCAAGGTAATGTTTTTTTTGCAGTGTATTAGTCTCTCACACACTGTGAGGGCAGCTCCACAGCGCCACTTTCCCCCTGCTGGAGAAAACACCTCACTGCACCCAGCCCCCACACACCCCCACTCCCCCCTGACCTATATTAGCCACTCACATAGCGGCTCAACCTGACAGCCAATAACACGACTGCAAACAAACATCAACAGACATGAGCACACAGCCTGCGAAAACGGGCAACGGGCAACGAGTGTGTGTGTGTGTGTGTGTGTGTGTGTGTGAGAGAGTGTGTGTGTGTGTGTGTGTGTGTATGTGTGTGAGTGTGTGTGTGTGTGTGTGTGTGTGTGTGAGAGAGTGTGTGTGTGTGTGTATGTGTGTGAGTGTGAGTGTGAGTGTGTGTGTGTGTGTGTGTGTGTGTGTGAGAGAGTGAGTGTGTGTGTGTGTGAGTGTGTGTGAGTGAGTGAGTGTGAGTGTGTGTGTGTGTGTGTGTGTGTGAGAGAGTGAGTGTGTGTGTGTGTGTGTGTGTGTGAGTGAGTGCGAGTGTGTGTGTGTTGTGTCTGTGTGTGTGTGAGTGTGTGTATCTGTGAGTGTGTATGTGTGTGTGAGTGAGTATGAGTATGTCTGTGTGTGTGTGTGTATGTGTGCGTGTGTATGTGTGTGTGTTCCCTCTCCTACACAGACAGACTACAGTCCTGTACCGGTGTCGGGATGGGTATGGGGGGGGCAGTGGTCGGTGGGGGGGGGCAGTGGGGGGGCAGTGAGACGCGGTGTCCCGGCTGAGAATGAAGGTCCACTGCGACAGCGTTTTTAACGAGGCGAGACCTGTCTGGCCAAAGATTCCCCTCTCTCTCTCTCTCTCTATCCCCAGAGAGGAGTGGCAGGTCTGCAGCCGGTGAAGCAGCAGCACCACCTGATGTACGGTCGTGGTACTGCGGCCGGCACACACACACACACACACACATCTCCATCCTGCCCTGCCACCGTTAACCCTTCCAGCTGTGAGGTCACAGAAGGCAGCTCGGGAGTGTTCTTAACTGAACATTCTCATGCTGATGTCACAATCACTGCCGGAACACCGAGTTAGAACTCTGGAAAATAAAACATTCCATAAGAAGCTGCTCCTCTCAGGGCTGAAATGTCACCGCCACACGATTGCAGACAGAAATAAAAGCACACAGGAAATGTGCGGTGTGTTTCCTGCTCCGTCCACAAACACTCGGAGAGCTTCCCCAGCTCACTGTCTGCAGCGCAACGCCTCTTCTCTCTCAGACATCCGTGCGTTTACACACCCTCTCTAAACGAACCTGTTAATCAGCAAACTGCACATCTGTCAAGCGCTTTGCTTTCCTGTCTGTTCCTCTCACTGTTCTCTCCCTCTCTCTGAGGGCAGCTGTACGGGAACACAAACGTGCCGAGAGCCAATGGCAGGAGTGCGGGAGCTGGAGGGGTAATTAGTCTGAGACACGGGACACACTCCATTAACCCCTTCTGTCCCCTATTTCACAGGTGCCAATAGAGGGGTAGAGGAACCTCCAATCACCCCCCCAGCCCCCAACCCCCGGGTCTTGGGGGGGCCACAGAGTCTACCTTGGTTTAATCTGGACCTAGAACTCACTCACTGCATCTCCCTGTGGAATGTGCCATCGAAAGACCAGCCAGCTGTTCACCAGACCGGCCTATAGGGAGGCTAGGCCAACAGTTAGGCCACTAGCTCACTCTGCCAGCTTCACCAGAGTGCAATCAGGGCCTGAACTGATCAATAAAAGCTTCTCATTTAACAGCACCTTGTTAGTAGCAGTAACTACTGACTATTGACTGCTCATCCGAGTAATAAACTCTATGGTACTGTTGTCAAACTAGCAGTAACTACTGACTATTGACTGCTCATCCAAGTAATAAACTCTATGGTACTGTTGTCAAACTAGCAGTAACTACTGACTATTGACTGCTCATCCAAGTAATAAACTCTATGGTACTGTTGTCAAACTAGCAGTATACATATTTTAATCGACTGCACATCACAGTAATAAACTCTATGGTTCTGTTGCCACAGCAGCAGTGTACAGCTGAGATCATTACCCTTCTAATCCGCCAGTAGAGCTGAAGTCTACCTGCAGCAGAACAAACACATTTAACGCCTCGGTCCCAGAGCAATGAGGGAAGCCCTCGCACCCCAGCTGGAATGCTGAGATCGCACTTCAAAGTGTAATTTGATCATAGCCGCAGTGTGAAATGATAAAATTAACTACCCGTTTTAAAACACAATCGCATTTCTCTTCAATCATCTCCAGTTTGGACCGACAGGCCAGGCCAGACCTACAGTAAGGGACGGAGGCGGGGTGATTAAAGCTCTCGGGCGTTGAGCGAATGTAATATCCTGCACACACTGGGACCTGTGCTTCCAGAAGCTTCTGCAGAACAGACGCTGGCGGAGGTGTAAGGGGAACACCAGCCCAGATCCTCCTCTCCGCAGCGCCTCATAAACGCAACCATAAACGACCTTCTGAAAATCTCTAAAACGTGCTGCAGAAACGCAGGAACAACACCATGTACTGCAAAGGGTAATCGAGTGTAATACATAGTACTCATCTCCAGACTTACACACACGGCTCTGAGGGCCACAGTGTGTGAGAGGGTCTGAGCAGGGCCGCATGCAGATCAGTGCTCACACAGAATCACTCACGCCACGCTTAACCCCAACCACCTCTCCTCACGGCTGGAGAATATGCCATTAATGCGCCGTTTACAATTCATTCGCCTCAACGTATCCTTTCGTGTGAATATCCCAGACGTGCAAAAGAAGCGGCCACTAAGATTTAGTTTTCACTGGAATTTACTGTAGAAATGCATTTTATTTCCACAGTAAATTACTTCACAAGCTTACAGGCATGTTGAGAGCATTAACGAGGATACTCAAGTCTTTTTTTCAGGACAGTTGCCACGAGTGTGAGCGATGTGGCTTCAAACTGACGCCGGGCTGAGTGAGGACATTTCCTCTAGCCGAGCGCACGCTTCCTCGATTCCTCTGTCCTCAGGTCCTCCGCTGGGTGGAGCCAAGGAGCCAGGAAAGGACACGAGGACGAGATGAAAGAAGAGAAAATAAGTGACTGAAATGAACCCGACGACCCCTCTAAGTGCATACACACTGAACCCTACGACTCCACTAAGGGCATACACACTGAACCCTACGACCCCTCTAAGTGCATACACACTGAACCCTACGACTCCACTAAGTGCATACACACTGAACCCTACTACCCCTCTCAGTGTATACACACTGAACCCTACTACCCCTCTCAGTGTATACACACTGAAACCTACGACCCCATAGTGGGCATACACACGCTATGCGCCATACAAAACTAAATTTAGTCTGTGAAACGGGCCCTGTATTTATCTGAAATGCGTGGCTTTGAAACCAGGGAAAGGGTCAGTGAACTGTCCTGTCCTGAATCTGTGGGCGGAGCTTTAATGAGCCGCCAGTGACTCACTGACCAAAACGTACACACCACACCTTACGCTCGAATACAGGCAAAATCAATTTTTATTTCCGATGGTATTTTAACTTGCATAAGACAGAACCGTTAGTGAGTGGAGATACAAAGCAAGCGAAGGTTTATCTGAAATACCAATATTCTAAAAATATTCTCATATAGAACTTTATCTTCCCCATAGATATACGCAGCATTACAAACAGGTTATGGCAACTTCGACAGCCTGAAAGTAAATTCATCTCTCACTAACGTTTAAAAGAAGAACTGCAATATTTTACATACATGTAATAGCATATCAGAAGATGTATGAGGGGGGGGTAGTATAAATTCTCCTCACACGAGGAGTCACACTTTCACCAACTAATTAAGGACTCCTTCCCCGCCTCTCTGTGAAGCATTAGTCAGAAATGATTCGTCCTAAACTCCTAAACTAGTGTCAATACCCTCAGTCTGCACCTTTTCCCATAGTAACCAGGAAATCTCAAGGGTTACCCTTTAGAACAGAACAATATTACAGCTTTGTGGTATTATTTTCATGTTTTTTTTTTTCCTGTACAGTAGCAATCTAACTTATTGCCTTGAGTAATTCCCACATTTGGCCAGCAGAGGGTGCCCTTCCAAGCCCCTCCGGTTCTCCCCCTGTAATCGTGGGGGGGGGGCGTGGCGGGGGCGGGGCCGGAGGTTACGCACGTCGTTAAGCAAACGGTTCGCCGTCGAAGGAACGTGAGGGGAGAGGGGAGGGGCTTCAGTCCCACGCCTCCCAGTCATCATCATCCACCTGAAAAATAAACAAACAAAGAAAACATGAAATCAGCCCCTGGGCCAGGTTCTGTGGCACCACCTGCACAGGTGAGAGAGGTGTGGCTTACAGCTGAAATCTGAGGGGTGCCCAGGTGGGGCCTTGAGGCATTCCCGTCAGAAATTCTGTTAAACCTGAACGCCACTCACAAGACATTTTCTAATAGCTTATGCAATTTATATTATCTATGACTATGAATTACTCACACACACACACACACACACACACACACAGACACAGACACAGACACACACACACACACACACAAAATCAGCACTGACATGACAGAGAAGTACCATACCTGTCCTGATGCGTTCACTTGGGAAAGTGCTTGCTGGACTTCCTCCTCTGTCATGTCCAAGTCAAAGTCCTTTTCCCAATCCTCACTGATGTCTGTGCTGGACCCTGCAGCAAACGGAACCAGAGCCTTTAAAAAAAGCCCCAAATAACCTCCTACCAACTCTCCAAGTCTTTAAAAACCCCAGAATCAACTCCTACCAACTCCCCAAGTCATTAAAAAGCCCAAATAACCTTGTACCTACTCCCGGAGCCTTTGAATCCAAGAATCAACTCCCACCAACTCCCCAAGTCTTTAAAAAGCCCAGAATCAACTCCAACCAACTCCGTAAATCTGAGTGGGGAGGTGTAGTGGCATGGTGACAGTGGACAAGAGGAGGAAGACGTATGAGATGAGGATGACACAGGAGTGGCACCAGGCTTTTTTAACCCGGTGAAAATCACCCGTTCACACAATCCACATAAACTCAAGTTCCCCTCGTGTGGTGCATTTCATTAGTGTTTTTAATAGCAAGCTGGCTGAATTGCTGCTTCTATTACAGGCTAATGTAATATTATGCGGCAAGAATTCCAGCAGCGAGGCGGAAGCAATTTACTTCAGTAATCTCAACACAAATGAAAACCTTGTTACCAGCCTTGGCAACAGACATTTGGCACATTAACAGATTGCCTTTTTTTCCCCTTTTAAAAGAGAAAACAGGGTCACCTCTCCGCATAAACTCAAGGCAAGAGCCATTTAAGCGGTAATGAAGTGTTAAGATATCGACGCCCGGCTCCAAGCTGCCAGTTTCCTGGCCGTGTTTCTTAAAGCCAAGGGGTCGGGACCCAAAGCAGGCGGCTGGAGTTTATGAGGAGGGAGGAGTCTGCAATCCATCACATCATCAGCTCTGGCCCTCGAGTCCTAATCAAGCGTCTCTCCAAGGTTATTACTGCTACTGATTGGCCAGACCGTCTTCACACCTGACTCCCAGGTAAAGGGAGGGTGAACACACCTGACTCCCAGGTAAAGGGAGGGTGATCACACCTGACTCCCAGGTAAAGGGAGGGTGAACACACCTGACTCCTAGGTAAAGGAAGGACTGAGAGTTGCTGATCCCTGCACAAGATTATGCGACTGTAGTAAGTGCCTTTGTCAGGTCACTAAAGTTAAAAGATATATATACCTGAGTATGTGTAATTATATTAAAAGGTTAAAGGAGGAGTGGTCTTGGGGCAGCCTGTAGCCTCGTGGCTAAGGTACTTAACTGACACCTGGAAGGTCGGTGATTCAAGCCCCAGAGTAGCCACAATAAGATCAGCTGTTGGGCCCTTTGAGCAAGGCCCTTAACCCCACATTGCTCCAGGGGGGATTGTCCCCTGCCTGGTCTAATCAGCTGTAAGTGACAGTGGATGAAAGCGTTGTGGGGCGGTGCTGCGTCTCACCCTTCTTGCCGTTGTTGGAGGGCGTGGACTTGCCGCTGTCGGAGTTGAGCTCGAACACGCGCAGGTCGTGTGGCCCCTCCTCCCTCCCGGCGTCGGGCCGGGGCGGGGCGGGCCGGGGGGTCTTTGGGGCGTGGTCGGTCTCCGCGGGCCGGGGTTCGGGCGGGGGGGTCGCGCCCGTCTCCTCCTGACCCCCCAGGCCGGCCGCGGACATCCTCCGGGCCAGCGCCTCCTCTTTCACCCTGGCCCCGCCCTCCTCATCCAGGGCCACGCCCTGGGGCCCGGGGGCCACGCCCGGCTCCTGGACCCGCTCCACCTGGGTGGGCGGGGTCACACTGCCACTGCTGGCGTTTTCGGGGAGGGGCGACGTCGGAGAGGCGGGGGAGGGGGCGGAGTCACTCAGGGGGGCGGAGTCGCTGAGGGGGGCGCGGGGGGGTTCCTCCGGGGGGGGCGTGAAGTCCAGACGAGACGAGGAGGAGGCGCCCAGAAACTCATCTGACCCAAAAACAAGAGAAGAAGAACGGCCACACAATAAACCACGATAAGATCCGCACGGCCGTTGGGCCCTTGAGCGAGGCCCTTAACCCTGCATTGCTCCAGCTTAGTCTAATCAACTGTACATGACTCTGGATAAGAGCGTCAGCTAAATAACTGTAATGTAATGTAATGTGGCCCCCACAAACACTTCTAATTTAACCCTTCACAGGCTGCGCTCAATAACATATGACACCACATACAAAATGCCAAATCTGAGCGGTAATGGAGAAAAGTTACTTTTCTGAAGAGTATTAATGTTCTAACAGCTCATTTCCCTTGTAAATCAATCTCTGCTAGTGAATGCTAGCACTCATTAGCAGTCCTGCTGCTGACCACGTTGAGTTAGGAGACAGAGAGCAACAGGACTCTATCCCGCATTGACAGGGCTGTCAGACATTTTGTGACATTTGCTCTGAACTTAAATCTTGCATTTTAAACATCGGCAGGGCGCAGCCGTGAAGGAAGCGGAGCTCCCAGGCCCAGGGAAGCCCTGCAGAAAGACTCACGCCGTCACCGATGAAAGAACGCGCAGCTAACATAACAGACCACATCTGATGGGCTGACTCACCCTCCTCTTCCTCTTCCTCCCAGCCCAGGGCCTCGGAGTGCGTGACCTGTTCCGCCCGCTGCTTCAGGGCCACTCTCCGCGCCTCCTCCTGTCCGCCACACAAAAGGGCAAAGGGCAAAGGGCAAAGGTCAGCTCCTTCCGCTCAGCTCTTACCCGCGGGCGCGTCTTCAGCCCGTGTCACAAAATGGCCGCCGTGTCCGCTGCAGTGAGCACAGTGATGCGACCTCGTCCAGGCTCTCCCATACAAAGTCCATTATTCATACGAGTCACACGCATGTTAATGTTTACCCTGCACTTTACATTGCTGAACGGGTTTCCTTGGTTTCTGTGGTTTCTGTGCGCCCAGTTTCATGCGTTTAAAGATGATGAGTAAAGATAGTAAAGAGAGTAAAGGTGTAAAGATAGCCAATGACAGAGCGTTCCATCATCTGCAGACAGTCACCGGTGTGTTGGGTAACGAGGCGATCCCACCACCTGTCCCTTACACACTCACACACACTCACACACACACTCACACTCACACACACTCACACACTCACACACTCACACACTCACACACACTCACACACACTCACACACACTCACACACACTCACACACACTCACACACACTCACACACACTCACACACACTCACACACACTCACACACTCACACACTCACACACACTCACACACACTCACACACACTCACACACACTCACACACACTCACACACACTCACACACACTGTCCCTTACCATCAACACACCGTGCTCCCCTATCCACAGAACAGAATCAACAGTTACCCACCCTGAACACACACACTCACACAAACAGGCGCACACACACATGCACACACACACACACACACACACACACACACAGTGATTTATTTCCAACAGAGCTGGGCAATACATCATAATGATAATGAAAAATCATTAAAAAAACATGAGAAACATTCAATAATCACCAATACGGTTTACCATCCAGTCGTACTTTCCAAATACCAAATTACACAGACCCAGAACACCCAGCTGATCCTGACGACAGTCGTCTGATTGGACGAGAGAACCAGATGACACCAGGGCATGCAGTGACACAGTGTGACCACCAGGTGGCGACTGAAGCGCTCCAGACTGTGAGGGCAGCACTGGGGAGGCCAGTAGCAGTGGGTACGGATGCCAGGGCTTTGAGACAGCGCTTTAACTTCCTCAAAATGAGCGGTAAAGAGGAGAGTATACGGTAAAGCGGAGAGTATACGGTAAATCGGAGAGTATACGGTAAAGCGGAGAGTGAACGGTAAAGTGGAGAGTGAACGGTAAAGCGGAGAGTGAGCGGTAAAGAGGAGAGTAAGAGGTAAAGAGGAGAGTGAGCGGTAAAGAGGAGAGTAAGAGGTAAAGAGGAGAGTGAGCGGTAAAGAGGAGAGTAAGAGGTAAAGAGGAGAGTGAGCGGTAAAGAGGAGAGTAAGAGGTAAAGAGGAGAGTGAGCGGTAAAGAGGAGAGTAAGAGGTAAAGAGGAGAGTATACGGTGAAGCGGAGAGTAAGAGGTAAAGCGGAGAGTGAGCGGTAAAGAGGAGAGTATATGGTAAAGCGGAGAGTAAGAGGTAAAGCGGAGAGTGAGCGGTAAAGAGGAGAGTATACGGTGAAGCGGAGAGTAAGAGGTAAAGCGGAGAGTGAGCGGTAAAGAGGAGAGTATACGGTGAAGCGGAGAGTAAGAGGTAAAGCGGAGAGTGAGCGGTAAAGAGGAGAGTATATGGTAAAGCGGAGAGTAAGAGGTAAAGCGGAGAGTGAGCGGTAAAGAGGAGAGTATACGGTGAAGCGGAGAGTAAGAGGTAAAGCGGAGAGTGAGCGGTAAAGAGGAGAGTATATGGTAAAGCGGAGAGTAAGAGGTAAAGCGGAGAGTGAGCGGTAAAGAGGAGAGTATACGGTGAAGCGGAGAGTAAGAGGTAAAGCGGAGAGTGAGCGGTAAAGAGGAGAGTATATGGTAAAGCGGAGAGTATACGGTAAAGTGGAGAGTATACGGTAAAGAGGAGAGTGAGCAGTAAAGAGGAGAGTATACGGTAAAGCGGAGAGTGAGCGGTAAAGCGGAGAGTGAGCAGTAAAGAGGAGAGTATACGGTAAAGCGGAGAGTGAGCGGTAAAGCAGGGTTACCTGGTCCAGCTGATAGACTTTGTAGAAATAGCGCTGCCAGAACTCAGAGTGGGCCACAGCCACGGGAACCTGGGGGGAAGGGACAGGTTGGAGTGAGGTCAACGCTATAAAAGCAAACATTTAACAGTGAACAATACTCAAACATCTACGACTAGAAGAAAACCATAAACTCTCTCACATATCAAAAAGGAAAAACTATTTATCTTTTCAAAACGACAGTCAAGTCATAAAATGTACTGACTCCCATCCACCACCTGGCTATCCAACCCCCCCCCAAAAAAAAAGAATAATAATGGGAGTGCATTACAGTGAAACGAACAGCAGGGGACTGTACCATTTTTGTGTAGAGGGAGCGGATGGAGGGGCTGCTGACCAGGAGCTCAGAGATCTCCCCTTTCCTGTCCTCCAGAGAGCAGGTCGGCAGCCAGGCCTCAAACTGCTCGGGGGGCCCTGCAGAAAATAAAGCTTTGAGTGTTGAATCTCCAAAGACACAGCCGTCTGACCCAGGTCAAATATAGTACGTAACTGTTTTGGATTCAAATACTTGTCTACGCTTTACTGAGCTTGTCTGGAGTATTGGAACCTACCTAAAATACCCTCAACCCCGCGACCTAAAAGTGTAAACCCCCCCCGGTCCTCTTGGTTGGCTCGACTGCACCAGGCAAGATCAGACTGAGCACAGAAATCCAAAACAATGACGCATTTAATCCAGGTCTGACACCTGCAGACAGCGGAGAAGAGACGGGGCTCTTGAGTCACATACATCAGAGGGATGCGAGTTCAAAACCCAGGAGGGATTCAAACATTTGCACCTTCAATTGCAGAACACAATGTTCAAGACGCAAGCACTGCATAGCGTCTTAGCACATAATACACGGAGACCCGTTTGAACAGGACAGCATAGAGACAGGCGTAATTACACTGAAAACACAGATTAGCCCTCCCCCCTGAAGGGGAGAGTATGGCCACAGAGACTCCCGGCTGCAGGACAGGTAAGGCCGGTCTCATAGGTAGAACATTCTAGAACAACGGCTCCCAACCGCTTCCCCCCCCGGGCTCAGCGCAACCGGAGACAGGAGAACCCGTCTCTACGATCACCGAGACCACATCTGCACACACGCCAATGCGCCTATTCACGTTATTCCGTTTAAAGATCTGCCATAAACATTTCATAGCAGGGAGACATGTGTAAAGGGGAACTGGCAGAATAGAATGATCCAGAACAGAAAAACACTGGGTCTCAAAGGTACAATAGGTAAGGTTTTTGTGTTAAAACATTGTTACAAGACCACTGTAAATCCCTTCATATCGTTGAAAAAGGCTCACTGACATGTTCACTTGCCCTCTGCCTGTGTTTATAGTCCTTAAATTCAGGGGGGGTGGCAATAGGCTGAAGGTATACAGCTCTAAAGGTATAGGAATGTTCAGCGTTTATAAAAGCTGAAGCTGATGGTGCCACTAAGTGTCACCAATGAAGCCAGTCGGCAGAATGACCCTGATCATGTGACGGGCGGGTATCGATGTACAGTCTGCTTTTAACATCAACACTGCAGAATGGTCTAGGGAACAGCGGGAGCAGCGGGAACAGCGGGAACAGCGGGAACAGCGGGAAAGACACGTACCGTCAGGCTCGTTGCAGTACGTCGCTGGGTCAGCCTGTAGACAGTACAGACGGGCCTGAGAAAGAGAGACCAGGTCAACATCAGCCACACAGCACAATGAAACACAGGTCAACATCAGCCACACAGCACAATGAAACACAGGTCAACATCAGCCACACAGCACAATGAAACACAGGTTAAACACAGACTCCAGGTCAACATCAGCCACACAGCACAATGAAACACAGGTTAAACACAGACTCCAGGCCAACATCAGTCAGAGAGCACAATGAAACACAGGTCAACATCAGCCACACAGCACAATGAAACACAGGTCAACATCAGCCACACAGCACAATGAAACACAGGTTAAACACAGACTCCAGGTCAACATCAGCCACACAGCACAATGAAACACAGGTCAACATCAGCCACACAGCACAATGAAACACAGGTCAACATCAGCCACACAGCACAATGAAACACAGGTTAAACACAGACTCCAGGCCAACATCAGTCACACGGCACAATGAAACACAGGTCAACATCAGCCACACAGCACAATGAAACACAGGTTAAACACAGACTCCAGGTCAACATCAGCCACACAGCACAATGAAACACAGGTCAACATCAGCCACACAGCACAATGAAACACAGGTCAACATCAGCCACACAGCACAATGAAACACAGGTTAAACACTGACTCTAGGGCAACATCAGTCACACAACACAATGAAACACAGGTTAAACACAGACTCCAGGTCAACATCAGCCACACAGCACAATGAAACACAGGTTAAACACAGACTCCAGGTCAACATCAGTCACACAGCACAATGAAACACAGGTTAAACACAGACTCCAGGTCAACATCAGCCACACAGCACAATGAAACACAGGTCAACATCAGCCACACAGCACAATGAAACACAGGTTAAACACAGACTCCAGGCCAACATCAGTCACACGGCACAATGAAACACAGGTCAACATCAGCCACACAGCACAATGAAACACAGGTTAAACACAGACTCCAGGTCAACATCAGCCACACAGCACAATGAAACACAGGTCAACATCAGCCACACAGCACAATGAAACACAGGTCAACATCAGCCACACAGCACAATGAAACACAGGTTAAACACTGACTCTAGGGCAACATCAGTCACACAACACAATGAAACACAGGTTAAACACAGACTCCAGGTCAACATCAGCCACACAGCACAATGAAACACAGGTTAAACACAGACTCCAGGTCAACATCAGTCACACAGCACAATGAAACACAGGTTAAACACAGACTCCAGGTCAACATCAGTCACACATCACAATGAAACACAGGTTAAACACAGACTCCAGGTCAACATCAGCCACACAGCACAATGAAACACAGGTTAAACACAGACTCCAGGTCAACATTAGTCACACAGCACAATGAAACACACGTTAAACACAGACTCCAGATCAACATCAGTCACCCCACACAGCATAATGAAACCCAGGTTAAACACAGACTCCAGGTCAGCATCAGTCACACCAGAGCACAATGAAACACAGGTTAAACACAGACTCCAGGTCAACATCAGTCACACAGCACAATGAAACACAGGTTAAACACAGACTCCAGGTCAACATCAGTCACACAACACAATGAAACACAGGTTAAACACAGACCAATGCATGACAAATGTGAAAGAACAACTACCTAAAATCTAAAAAGCGATTTTAAAGTGAGGTTTGATATGTTGCTAAATAATATCAAAAAGTGTCAGAAAATAATGTTTGTCTCTTGGCAGTCTTTCTCCTCCAAAATATTCCATTGCTGGATTAGGCGGCCTGTAGCTTAGTGGTTAAGGTGCATGACTGGGACACGCAAGGTCGGTGGTTCGATCCCCGGTGTAGCCACAATAAAAATCCGCACAGCCGTTGGGCCCTTGAGCAAGACGCTTAACACCGCATTGCTCCAGGGGAGGATTGTCTCCTGCTTAGTCTGATCAACTCACTCTGGATAAGAACGTCTGCCAAATGCCATTAATGTAATATAATGCAAATCTTCTAATAAAAATAAGCAGATGTGCTCCCAGCATTAGCTTTGTGTTGAGTGGAATTGTGGTCTGAAGTGTGAAATGAACTTTTGAGCTTGGCAGACCACAGATGTCATCAAACTGAAAAAGTACAGATTGCCACTTTAATAACCACAGGCTAATAAACACAGGCTAATAAACACAAGCTAATAAAAACAAGCTAATAACCACAGGCTAATAAACACAAGCTAATAACCACAGGCTAATAAACACAGGCTAATAACCACAGGCTAATAAACACAAGCTAATAACCACAGGCTAATAAACACAAGCTAATAACCACAGGCTAATAACCACAAGCTAATAACCACAGGCTAATAACCACAGGCTAATAACCACAGGCTAATAACCACAAGCTAATAATCACAGGCTAATAGCCACCTGCTAATAAACACAAGCTAATAATCACAGGCTAATAGCCACCTGCTAATAACCACAGGCTAATAATCACAGGCTAATAGCCACCTGCTAATAAACACGGGTATATCCCTGCTTTCAAGTAGTGTCGGGATCACATGAACACTTCAGGACTGAAAAATTAAATGTCTGGTGCTATTTGCATTTTTAAACAGCAGAAAAAGCCAAACATTGCTTGCTATAACTAGCTCGCTGACTGCTAGCCAAGAATGTAAACAACCCGACAGGAACTAACACGCGGCCGCACGAAATCGTTCGTTGAGTCGCCCAACCACAACGCACGTGAATATGAACGAGTCAGACGGCCAAAATGAGGTGTACTCCCAACTCGGAGAAAACCAAGAACCCCACGTCACTCGAGAGCAGGGTAAACGGTAAATGGTTGGCATTTATATAGCGCCTTTACCCAAAGCGCTGTACAACTGATGCTTCTCATTCACCCATTAATACACACACACACACCAATGGTGACTGGCTGCCAGTCAAGGCACCAACCAGTAGAAAATAAAATACACAAGACATATAATACAAGAAAAACCATAAATATCAGACGCTCGAAATGCCTCCACTTTCAGGAAAGCCCATTTGTTTGTGAACTTTCCGTAACTTCAAGTGCCGACTGTAGTATTTCAGGGGCTATTCCGAGTCCTCTCTTGCTCTTCACAATGAGGGGGGGGGGCTAAAAGGTCCGACATCCAACATTTTCCGTCAGGAGCGTTTGTCTTGCTCAGGGACACTTCAACACACCCAAGGCCAGACTGAACGGCCAACCCTCTGACCGCCAGACGACTGCTCTTACCACCTGAGCCAATGTGACCCCCAGGTTAAAGTTCCTCGTGGACGGTAAGGTGCGGCTCACCTTGGTGCTGTCGTACACCTCCGTGGTCCCGGCGGGCGTGGCCATGAGCGTGATGACGTCGCAGTCGATGGTTTTGTCCGGGGGCGGGGCCAGCGTGTCCGTGATCACGCCCAGCAGGTTGGACAGGCTCTTCTTCACCTTCTCGGTGGTCTCCGTGGAGCCCTCCGCCTGCGCACGGGAAGGGGCGGTAACCACGGCAACCAGGTGAGGACATTCTGGACAGCCCGGTTTGCCATCAACTACACCAGGCGGCAGGGCAGCGACCCTGGCCCCGGTTTCTGTTTTCACCTTAAAAATCAGCAACCGATTCAGACCCGAGAGACAAGGTGAGGCGAGTTAACTGCGTAATCAACGGCTTTAACTGATCAATTAAGTGCTGAGCAACAACAAAAGCCAGCACACCTTGGGTCACTCCAGGACCATGGTTGCCGACCCCTGGACTGGACTGAAAAGCCAGCGGACATTTACATCCCCTCTACTAAATACACTAGAGCAGTGATAACCAACCCTGTTCCTGGCAAGTCAATATCCTGTAGGTTTTCACTCCAACCCTAATTTGGTACAACTGAATCTACAAATCAGCAGCTAAAAAGATCTGTTGAATGGTGTGTGCTTTGTTAAGGTTAGAGTAAAAACCTACAGGACAGTATATCTCCAGGAACCAGGTTGGACAGCCCTGCTCTAGCTGTTGAATGAGGTGTGCTTTGTTTAGGTTGCAGTGAAAAGCTACAGGACAATATATCTCCAGGAACAAGGTTAGTTACCACTGAGCTGGAGCATTTTGCGTCTCGCTTTCTAATCCTTCTGGACCTTTCTGCAGCTTTTCACGCCATCAACCACATGGTCCTTCTCTCCACTGTGATCTCACTCAGGATCTCACGGCTCTTGAAAGGACTGAATCTCTGAATGATCCTTCAGGGTTTTCAGGGTCAGTGGCTCAGCTCCTAAACAGGGCCGTCCTACAGGTTACCCCAAGGCGCTGTACTTGGCCCCCTCCTCTTTTCTAGGTAATCTCCTGGGTGGGCCTGTCCAATGGTTTCTCATCATTTTGATGCAAACAATACTCTTCTTTCTCTCCATCTGACACAAAGGACTCACTCTGTATCTCAGCCTGCCTTACGGACAGTGGATGATGGACTATACATCCTAAGCTCTAGGCAGACTGAAGTGCTGTACATTGTCAAAACGTCCTTGTCAATGGCCCAGACCTGCTCGATACTGCAGGACAGATGCAGTTATCCCAGATATTATGACAAACGTATATATACAGATTCTGACATCAGCCTGGTGCAAGCCTTTTTTTGTTTGCCTCTCTCCTGGTAGAACCATCATTGACAGGGTTACCTATCTTTCTTCGCCTGTATAACTATATACGTGAATGTGTGTACACAATTATACAATATTTTTTATAACCGTTTTAAATTCCAGTAAATCACGTCATAGCAATTTAGGTAGGTAAATTAGCAGAAGTATGCAAATCAGCAGTTATATAATTCACAATTGCTGAGTACTTCTGAAAATAATTTCAGCATGCCAAACCTCTGTGCACTGTAACCGCTAAAAGTTGCACCCCCACCAGTCCTTTAATGAACACTTTACGTGCTTCTGTTCGACGTACTCCCGTCACTCACCGCCAGCTTACTCCGGACCGCGCTGGCCGTGGCCACGATGGAACAAGCCGTGTCATGTTGCA
>NC_083760.1:93993540-94003540 GCF_963514075.1 Conger conger | reverse complement strand
CCCCTGTTTTCTTTAAATGCTGAATACTGACCTTTCTGTATCTCCACAGGGAAGATTTATAGTAAAATATATTTCTCTGAACGATTAACATTAACCATTTTCAAACGCTACAACTGCTGCAGGAAATGGCAGCGCCCAACCAACTGAAATTGAGCCAGGGCTTCAAAACCACGAGCAGTAGCACGGAAAGAAGACAAAGCTCTCATTGAGAGAGTATTTATATCATAAGGCATCATAAAAACTGTGATCAGAGGCTTCAGCATTACTCAGCTCTACACATGTATTTATGTATTTATGTATTTATGTATGAATGTATTTATTCATGTAATTATCCATTTATTATGATACAGTTTCATCATCGTCAAGCTGTTCGCCATTTTTTAATTCATAAGATGGCTGCAGGGTGTTTTTACTGTGGATTAAATACATTAATATGTCTATGTATGTGGACAAGTGAATGTTTCTTTCCTTCCTTACTGTCAAAAATGCAGAAACACTTTAATATTTAACAAATGCTGTGACCTGCAAATGAGAGCACAGCACATTTCAGACTTATCTACCAGAGCTGACAAAGCACCAGCACTGTACATTCCCACAACTCAAATATGATTACAATACGGCGCGTGCAACAGAAATGTGATTACAGCATAGCATGCTGATCAAATAAAAATGTCCAGACTGTGTTTCCTTAATTAGCGTGAGTTATTAAACGTGCAGCGATTGATCGCCAGTGCGTATGAACTCTAACTCATGAACACAATAAGGATTCAGCTGTTGGTCCGATGGCCTGTCTGGAGTTCAGTATGGAGTGTGGGTCAGGGATAATAAGGATCTGAGTCATGGCCATCGAAAGCGCTTCGCGACACTGCAAAAACCAAAAGAGAAGTATTTTGGTCTTATATTGAGACTGCAAATCTTATACTTTTTTGGCTAATGAGGTAAGACGGACAGATTTAAAGATTTCCCAATGGAGGAAGAAAATTTAGCATGTCAAGCAAACCATAAAACCTAAAACAATCAAGCTTAGCTTCAGAGAAAAATAATAATATCAAGACAAAAAGCGCTGGTGACAACATTAACTTTCTGCAGCGATATGAATGCCGTCTGCGGGCTCCAGGCGGATCGTGTGTCGCGGATAATGAGACTTACAGCCGCAGCCCTCGAAGGCTCTTACGAACGAGAGCCACCTGATGTCCCCGTGACCTCGCGGTCACGTGACCGCATGCGGCTGTCATCCGGAACCGGCCGCGCGGGCGGGTGATGGATGGGCGCCGGAGCGGGGGGGGGTCACGCAGGGGGGGGGGGGTCGGACATTGTGTGGATCCCCCGTCATTACGGAGCGCCGGGAATCTGGGAATTCTGAAGCCTGGGAATCTGGGAATTCTGAAGCCGGTTAGCGGCTGACACCCAGAGCTGAGAGCTGTCTGTTTAGTGCTACCCCCCCCCCCCCCACCCCCCACACCGTACCATCTCATCACTCCACCTGCGACTGAAATCGATTCCCCTCGAAATCTTCACGACTGTTCCTACATCCCCATTAACACTTTAAGGTTGGATGAATTGACATGAACTCATGTAGTTAAGTAATGTGAGTGAGAAGCTACTGAGAAGCTAATATGTACTGCTCTGTTAGTGTATTTGTACATGTTAACAGCTACGTTAGTTATTGCCAATTCGTATTGCAAAGAAAAACAAACGAATTGTTAATGGTTAACTAATTATACGTTTATTTTAAGGTTTGCTAATCTATAAATATTGATGCAACTAATGTGTTAGTTAGTAGTCAACAAATAAATTAACGAATGCAAAGTTAATTTCATGCTTAATGAATGTATTTGTAGATCGTTAATTCATGATTAATAACTGCATAAGGTAATGCCAGTTCAGGAACCTTGTTGTAAAGTGCGGCTAAGCTTCCTTTCTGGGCCACGCGCTGTAGAGTTTAAGGAAAAACAAACGCTGATGTGAAAGATAAGTTGAGACCGAACCTCCTCCCTGACCACTGTAACCTTGGTTGCAAACTGCACACAAATAATTGTGTGATAGAATGAGTGAAAATGTCCATATGCATGAGGGTGAGATAAAGATACGAGAATAACCTTTTTAAATAAAACAATATAACCTTTATTATAGATAACAAATGCTGTATATACAAATAAAAACCACATTTTAATTCATTTTGACCATTGGTGCGGTTGCTGTGGTCGTCATATAGCCAGTAAGACGAATCGATAGCGGCTATCTTCGCCGTTTCCGGGCACGAGGAGAACCCAGAACCAAATATTTATCTGATGGTTCCGTTCACTCCTAGAAAAGCTGCTGATGTAAACAAATATATACTGTATATAAAAACAAATGGCAACAAAATCGTTATCTGTACAATAAATGTACACATTTAGAAAGAGTTTCAGGGTGGCCTCGTTGTTCAAGGTCTTTCTTCCCGTCCTCCTGACTGGATGAAAGAAGAAGAGTGTCCTCTGTCATCCGCGATATCCACGGCGCGGCCTAGGCGGCAGAGTTCGGCCCTGGGGCTCGCCTGAATCACTTGCCCAAGGCGAGGCAGTGCAGGCCGGGCCGGGCGAGGGGCAGGGGCTGGCAGAGGGCGCAGGGGCAGGGCAGGCCGTGGAAGTGCCGGTAGGAGGCTGACAGGCTGTGGAGGGCGGCCGCGGTGGGGGCCGGAGGGGGGGGTGCCGGCGGGCCCCCCAGGAGCGAGTGCAGGGGCGCGGCCAGGGGGTGCAGCGGGGGCGGGGCGGGTACCGTGGAGACCGGGGCGTGGCGGGACAGGCCGCCCGCGCCGTACACCTCCCCCACCAGCTTCTTCATCTCGTCCAGCGAGGACGACAGCATCAGGATGTAGTTGCGGGCCAGCAGCAGCGTGGAGATCTTGGAGAGCTTGCGCACGGAGGGCCCCTGGGCGTAGGGCATGACCTCGCGCAGCCCGTCCATGGCCTGGTTCAGGTCGTGCATCCTCTTCCTCTCCCGGCTGTTCACCTTCAGACGCAGGTCCTGCCCCGCCTCGCCGCGAGCCTTCGCCACCGCCACCGTCATCATCATCGCCCCCTCCTCCTCCTCCTCCTCCTGCTCCGCCGCGCCGTACCCGCCCCGGAACACCCGCCGCGGGAAGTAGCCCCCAGAATGCACCTGGGCGTACGCCGCCAGGTCTGGGGAGGAGGAGCGACTGGAGGCGGAGCCAGCTTCTGAGTCCATGTCCACAAGCGAGATTAAAAAAAATAATAATGAAGCACAAAAGCGTAAGAAGTCAAAGTATAATTCTTGATCTCACTCTCTGTCTCTGTCTCTCTGTCCTTCTAAAAAAACTCCAAAGCTCAGTGTGACTACGGAGGAAGTGAATTCGCAGTCAGCAGCTCTGCTCTGTGAGCGCGTGTGTCCTCTCTCTGCTCAGCAGTGCGGTCAGAACAGCCGGTCCTGGATCTACACCCCCCGGAGGACAGAGTTAACTGACAGCCGTGGTCTCAGGTCAGGGGGAGCGGTCCTGTCTCAGCCTCTGAGGGGGCTTATTTATACCCCTGACCTCACAAAGAAACAATGACCCGCATAATGAGCACTTAGCAACGGCCAATCAAACAGCGGGGATGCGGCCTCTGTCCCGCCCCCTTTTAACTACCTCTAATCCCCCATCTAATACCCACCCCCCCACCCCCCCACCCCAGAGACCTACCCCCCCCCCACACCCTACTCACATTAACCAGACCATGTCCAAATTCACACACACATGCAAAGGCACACTCAGTAATTGTCCAATTGTCAGATAAAAGCGGGAGCGTTTAGTGCTTAACTGCGCGTTGAAACGGTTTAAATCTCCCGTGCCTGGCATCGTCTGTGCCTGCGGCTCGATGGCTTCGGGAACAAACGCTACGGCCGAATTTAAACGGACAGAATTTACACCTCATCCCTTCGATGCAGCGCCCATCCATTTTACAGTCACTTAGAGCGAACGCCAGATTATACCTTCAGTCTGAGTCAGGAGAAGGGCCGAATATTTTAAGAAGCAAACTATTCTTTTATTTATGATATCCCTGCCGGAAAAAAAATTAAGCTAAGTGTGTTATGGTTGATCGGCTACCAGCTCAGACAACCCACAGGACTAGCTGGTTGACCAGCTCATACCCAGCTAGACCAGCTTGACCAGCTCATACCCAGCTAGACCAGCTTTATGACCAGCTCATACCCAGCTAGACCAGCTTTATGACCAGCTCATACCCAGCTAGACCAGCTTTATGACCAGCTCATACCCAGCTAGACCAGCTTTATGACCAGCTCATACCCAGCTAGACCAGCTTGACCAGCTCATACCCAGCTAGACCAGCTTTATGACCAGCTCATACCCAGCTAGACCAGCTTTATGACCAGCTCATACCCAGCTAGACCAGCTTGACCAGCTCATACCCAGCTAGACCAGCTTTATGACCAGCTTGACCAGCTCAATTTTCGAGCTGGCATAGCTGGATTTTCCAGCAGGGATGTTAACATGTTGAGTGCTAAATCATGATAAATTGCAGGCTGGTGCCAATGCAATGTTTTTCCCCATTTCCAAGAAATAAACGGTCTGACGGTGTGTTAAAGACCAGATGAGTATTAGTTCATCCTCCACGGGGTCTTGAGATAGTTTTGTTTGTAAAGTTATTTCTGGCTGTACTATAATATGTGATTGATAATCCCATTAATGCACAGTTACACCACTGTCTCTCAGCTCTGCTCCATTTTAAAACATCTCTCACTCCTCTTCCCAGCAACAGAGTGTTAGAGTATGTCTGTAGATCATAGAGTATGTCTGTAGAGTATAGAGTATGTCTGTAGAGTACTAATGTTGAGCATGGCAGATGTGCTATAGTCCACTTCTATACAATCTGTGGATAGTTTGTGAATGGAGCCATTACTGCAACTGAAATGCATTTATACAGATGTATGACATCCCATTACATACATATGAGCTGGCTATAGATACAAATGTGTACAACATTTAAAACTTTTTTTCATCCAAAATAATGTATTATGCATTACTATATTGTACAATGTGTAAGCTTAACTGTGACCCTGATAGAACATCTATATCTGTGATTCTCTGTTTGCATATTTATAAATAACAGGTAGAAAAAAACCCACTCAGAAATAAAATGAGATGACAATCACAAATTGCTGGCTTGTGGGTTGGAAAGATAAATATATATATTTTTTAAATAGTTTGAACTGGCTTGGTCGCTGTGCATTTTTCTTTCAGAAGCAGGCAGAGAAAAATAATACTAATAATGATTATTATTATTGATTGCGAGCCATTCTGGTGTAATTAGCGATGAACGGGAGAGGAAGTCAGCAGCGTGTAATGAGCCGTTCCTTTCAGGGCGTGCGGGCGTGTGTGTGGGTGTCACAGGAAGTCACCGCTGGGTATCTCCCCCTCCCTCTCTCACAGTGCCCAGAGCCCCTGCTGCGGCTGCCTCCGCGCCGCCCGTTTAAAACTAAACCAGGGCCGCGTTAATGCCGGACCGGGGGGCAATTCGGCGCCGTTAAAGACAATGGCCCGATTTCCGCACTCTCCCGGCCCAAACGGTCTGTGAAATCGCCTCTGTACAGACCAGAAAGGGGGGGGGGGGGTTTAAGAGGGTAGGGGGTGGGGGAGGTGGTCCTGATGAAGGGGAGGAAGAGGTTGGGTGAGACGGGGGGGGCGGTCAAAAAAGACACAAAAGTCCAAGTTTTCACAAAGCCGGCCCATTCTGTGGTAAAAACCCCGGGGTTTAAGCTGGTTCAGTTTCTAAGCCTCTGTACTTAGAGTCAGTTTGACCCCCCCCCCAGCCCAGCGCTGTTAATACAGACCCCCCCTCTTCATTACCATCTGTATAATGTCTTCTGCCTGCTTCTGGAGCGGAAGGCTGGGGAGCCGCGGAGAGGGGCATTATCATGCTAAAGTTTACAGCGCTTTAAGCTGCCCGGAGAGAGGTTTGAAATGGATATTGACCACAGGTTTACCTCGAGACCACGTCCAAAAACACAACCAACGCAAACAACAAAACAACGCTCAGCCGGGATGGAAAAGGCCACTCTCTGATGTGGGGCTGCGTGAGATCAGCGATCGAGCACGCGATCGAACACTCGATGAATGTGTGATTATCTTTTTAAATCTGTGTGGATGGGCTGTGGTCAGGGCTCTCTCTCCGTCCCTCTGCAACATACCACACTAATATTCACCAGAGGTGCCAGATAAACGACACAAATAACATAATCTGCTGTCTCAATCATTACTTGATAGAGAGAGTTTGTGGTGGGGGTAGGCAACCCCGGTCCTGGAGGGGCAGTGCCGTTTCTGGTTTTTGTTCCATCTGAGCTCGATCACAGGAGTCTGACGGGTGATTAAAAGTCTGAGGCTGAATATTCTGAAGGGAGAAACGCTGAGTGCCTCCAGCACACGGTCTCCTGCGTTCATTAAACCTGATTAATTACAGCTAATTAAAATGAATCCCATTATGTAGTTATAGATTTGGATGGAACCAAAAACCAGGAGCATCTCGGGCACTGCAGGACTAGTAGAACTGTAGTATAAAAGCCTTATCACACGCAAGATCAGGCTATTATACTGTATACGAACACTCCCTATTCAGGCTACAGTTTGAACTTTCACTGGAAAGTTTTTATTTCACTTCAAGGACGACAGGCCTTTTTCTGCATGTTCTCCTCTTCCTGCAGGGTTATCGGGTTGTTGTTCTAGTTTGTTATTTCGCTGCACTGAAGCAGCTCAGAGCAGGTTCGGGTCTCTGCTGTGTTCCGACGAGGCCAGGAGGCAGGAGTAAGCTCCATTGTTTTTGTACTTTTAGCAAAGCAGCTCTGTTTCCCACAGAGACAGAGATCAGAGCTCAAATGAAAACATACCAAGCGTCTGGCTCATCCCCTGCTCTCTGTTTTCTCCATCAGAACTGTGTCTTATTTTCCACTTTTCTCCCTACAGGAGGAGAGTCCAGGAGCGCCAGAGTTAGCATGCGCAAGCTAACACACCCTTTGTATTTTATACCTTAATCTAGGGCTTTTTAATTAAGTATTTATCTGGGGACTGCAGCTCCAAAAACTGCAGATGTCTTGTTATGGTAGTTACAGACTTGGCCTATCTACCTGGTGTACTGGATTTATGTTCATGCCCTTACAACCAATCACATGTGAACAGTAACTTATCAGACGTGTTAGGTTGTTTGTTGACAGTTTTGGATACAAGCGTCTGCTAAATAAAATGCAAAGTAATGTTACGCAATGTGAGAAGCTGAGGTAGCAATCCCTACAGCTAACTGAAAGCAGTCAGTGAGTCCTAGAACACACAGAATTGTGAAAAATCCTACCCGTCAAAGGGTCAATTTAGACAGAGTAAAGTAGGTAAATAAATAAAGTTACTTCTGTAGTGTGTGTGTGTGTGTGTGTGAGTGTGTGTGCGTGCGTGCGTGCGAGTGTGTGTGTGTGTGTGTGTGTCTCTCATTATTATTCATGTGTGTGTGTGTGTGTGTGTGTGTGTGTGTGTGTGTGTGTGGAGATTACAGGCCACACAGGGGGAAAACGAGACGGTGGATCAGCTCGAGGCTTTCCGTTTAAAGCCTGCTAAAGCCTCTCCATGAAGTGCGGCTTCACTCTCCCTGGATCCGTATTCCCTGATCTGTATTTGTGCTCCCAGTAATCTGGGGTCCAATAGAGCCCCCCCCCCCCCCCCCAGTCCTCTGTGGGGTTCACAGGGAGTGAAAGTGCTCAGCTCAGCAGAACATGAGGCCATTATCGTGGGCATGTGCTTGTACCGACACGGACTAACGCTGGATTAGCTCCGTCGGGGGCTCAATCGGGATGATAAGTTGGAGAGCAAACGACGTCGTGTTTGGAGTGCAGGATCCCCCGCCCCATTGTGTGGACCCCCTTTATCTCTCTCCCCAAAACTAGTCTGGAGCATCGAACGGAACCGCAGAAAAAAGCCCTTAGCACAGAGAGAGAGCTACAGTGTTAAAGCCTTTAGCACAGAGAGAGCTACAGTGTTAAAGCCTTTAGCACAGAGAGAGAGCTACAGTGTTAAAGCCTTTAGCACAGAGAGAGAGCTACAGTGTTAAAGCCCTTAGCACAGAGAGAGAGCTACAGTGTTAAAGCCTTTAGCACAGAGAGAGCTACAGTGTTAAAGCCCTTAGCACAGAGAGAGAGCTACAGTGTTGAAGCCTTTAGCACAGAGAGAGAGCTACAGTGTTAAAGCCTTTAGCACAGAGAGAGAGCTACAGTGTTAAAGCCTTTAGCACATAGAGAGAGCTACAGTGTTGAAGCCCTTAGCACAGAGAGAGCTACAGTGTTGAAGCCTTTAGCACAGAGAGAGAGCTACAGTGTTGAAGCCCTTAGCACAGAGAGAGCTACAGTGTTAAAGCCTTTAGCACAGAGAGAGCTACAGTGTTGAAGCCTTTAGCACAGAGAGAGCTACAGTGTTAAAGCCCTTAGCACAGAGAGAGAGAGAGCTACAGTGTTAAAGCCTTTAGCACAGAGAGAGAGCTACAGTGTTAAAGCCTTTAGCACAGAGAGAGAGCTACAGTGTTAAAGCCTTTAGCACAGAGAGAGCTACAGTGTTAAAGCCATTAGCACAGAGAGAGCTGCAGTGTTAAAGCCTTTAGCACAGAGAGAGAGCTACAGTGTTGAAGCCTTTAGCACAGAGAGAGAGCTACAGTGTTAAAGCCTTTAGCACAGAGAGAGAGCTACAGTGTTAAAGTTGCAGTGTACAATGAAATGTTAGCTATTTCTCTTCAAGTATTTGGATTTGAGATCAAAAGATGAGTGAGACAATGTGTATTTCACCACCATTGTAATGATGACAGACAGGTGTTAACTGTTGCTCTCTGTTTGCATGGCTTGCTCACTTTAATGGGCTGTGATGGTGTAGTCTGAGTTTTAGAGTTTCCGTCATGTTTCCGTCAGAAAGTCAGGGGGCATCCACCACCAGGAAGGGCTGAAAACAACAAATCTGAAAACGGAGAGGACAGAATAATTCATTTATTTATGAAGGAAAGCTGGGTAAACTGGGTACAGCAAGTCTTTGAAATCCGAGAAAGCCTTGAAAAAGATAAGAACCTGCTGCTGCACTCCGATATAACCTTCATACAGTTGTTGTTAACAGACAAACCCTACGAGCTGTGAATAAGACCTTAAAACAACAGTCAGTGACATCGGCAGCAGTCCCCAGAGGGCAGGGGTGAGAACATCACGAGCCCTCGTACGCAGAAGACTCTGAGAGCAGAATTAGGAGAGAGGCTACACTGCGGGATGCAAACCTCTCGTCAGCAACAAGAAGCAAAAGGTCAGAGCAGAATTAGCCCAGAAATACTGATACGTGGCGGGAGAGTTCTGGAACAAAGTTTAATGGACAGAGGAGACGAAAGTGATGGAAAAACAAAAAGTGTAGAGAAAGGAAGGAACAGCCCATGACCTGAGACCTCCAGTTGTGAAGAAAGAAAGAGGTTTTAATCATGGCCTGGGCATGTATGGCTGCTTCTGGAACTGATCTTTATCGATGATGTAATGGAGGCGGACAGCAGTAGGGTTAATTAGGAAGTGTACAGACAGATTTGTGTCTGGCTATGGACGCACAAATTCCTCCAGTCTCATCAGGCAGTGTTTCATTCCGCAGCAAGACGATGAGCCAATACACATAGCATGGCTGTCTATTCTGTCTGTCTGTCTGGCTGTATATTCTGTCTGTCTGTCTGTTTATTCTGTCTGTCTGTCTGTCTATTCTGTCTGTCTGTCTGTTTATTCTGTCTGTCTGTCTGTCTTGCTGTCTATTCTGTCTGTCTATTCTGTCTGTCTGTCTGTTTATTCTGTCTGTCTATTCTGTCTGTCTGTCTGTTTATTCTGTCTGTCTATTCTGTCTGTCTGTCTGTCTGTGTATTCTGTCTGTCTGTCTATCTGTCTGGCTGTCTATTCTGTCTGTCTGTCTGGCTGTCTGTCTGTCTGTCTGTCTGTCTGTCTATTCTGTCTGTCTGTCTATTCT
>NC_083760.1:93983540-93988540 GCF_963514075.1 Conger conger | reverse complement strand
AAGCCCTCCTTTGTGCCCTTCCACCGGGCGTACGCTCTGTGGACATAACCCTCCACTGGAGACATCGTATCGGTTAGTGACGCCCGATTGGACTCGATGGGGAAGATTTAATGAACTCAGGGGACTCTTTTCACGGACAGACCCGCGCTCAGCGTTCGATTAGCCTCATCCCCGTTCTCCGGACGAGACGTTAAACCGAGGTCATGCCTCACTGTGGTCATCACAGACCCCGTGACACTCTGTCCAAAGAGCAGGGGGTGCCCGGGGGTCCTGGCTACATTCCCAGCCCTGGCTCTGTCAACCTGCCACCTAATCATCCCCTGATTTAATTGGCAAGAACACTGTTCTCTCCCTCACCACCTCAGCTGGTGTGTGGTGAGCGTTCTGGCGCAAAATGGCTGCCGCTGCATCACCCAGGTGAGGGCTACACATCGGTGGTGGCTGAGGCGAGTTAGTTAATTCGTTAATTAATTAATTAGATTGGTCACACTTTACAATAAGGTTCATGAATTAGCATTAGCTAACGCAGTTCACTTGAATTAATGATGGACAAATACATTAATTAAGCATGAAATTTACTGGTTAATGCAACTGTTATCAACTAAATAATGTATTTGTTACATGATATTGACACATACACCATAGGATAAACTTAATAATAATCAGTTAACCGTTAACAAATTCATGAACTGACCTTTTCATTCCAATATGAATCGGCAATAACTAATGTAGTTGTTAGCATGAATAAATGATGTAGAAATACATTAACAGAGCTGTATAGACAAACTTCTCAGTCGTAGTTCGTTAGTAACTACATTAGTTCATGCCAATTTGTGGAACCTTATTGTAAAGGGTTGCCATTGGATCAGTTAAGAGAGTAAAGCCTTCAGTCACACCACACACAATCACCCTTCCCATCTGTGCAAATATGTTCATATTGAATGAGCTGAAAGTGTGTTCGTCTACATGTACAAACAGCTGTAGTGTGTGGTAGACTTGACTGGCTGTGAAAGGGGTCTGCCCACAGCGTGACAATCATGGACAGTCTTTGGTCTTCAATCGAGCATCAGTGCACAGTGGGTCCTTTTACTCTGGACTCATGTGGGCTAAAGGGCTAAAGAGAAGAACAGAGTCAGACTCAGGAGTGCAGCTCACATTCTTTTGCCTTTTGTTCTTCCCGATTGGGATTTTTTTACACACACACACACTCTCACACACACACACACACACACAGACCTGGAGGGTGGGTGACCTAACATAATAAAAGGCCTCACCTCCCCATTCACCCCTCCTCCTGTTTAACACACAGAGAGCAACAGTGTGTGTGTGTGTGGGGGGGTGCTGGTCCTAATTGTGATGGGGAAAGTGTGTGAGAAGCATATTGGGGGTCATCATCATCATCATCATCATCATCATCGTCATTATCAATTTAATCTTCGTCATCATATCCTCAAAGACAGATGAGCTGCTCTGTGTTTGGACTCAGCATTTAGTATACTTCATCATCATCATCACCACCCACCTCTCCACATTCAACAGCCATGCCACAAATCCCCTGCTTAACAGCTCAGTGTTAAACCAACAGAATTCATCTCACAGAGTTCATCTCACACAGACGGGGTACACGTTTTGACATCCGTCCCTGTGCATCCTTCTATTCTGAAGCTGAATGAAAGGTAAAAAATAAATAATAAAACAATAGAACTCCCTCTCTTGCTTGCAGATGTTCTATGAATACAGACCCTAAAGGTTAATGGTCACAGTTTCTGTGAGTCATCTGTGCCTGGTGTGAAACCTCAAAAGTAGCAACCGTTCTCTTAAGCTTAACCAATTACAGTTACATTACAGTTATCTAGCTGATACATTTGATCCAAAGTGACTTACGGGTGATTAGACTAAGCAGGGGCCAATCCCCTCTGGAGCAATGTGAGGTTAAGGGCCTTGCTCAAGGGCCCAACAGCTGCGCAGATCTTATTGTGGCTACACCGGGGCTTGAACCACCGACCTTCCAGGTGCCTGTCAATCACCTTAGCCCTTGAGAGAGTAGGTTTCTATGGAATGTTTTTTTTGCCAGCCAGTATTCTAGAACTCCATCGATTTTAATTGTCAGTAGTGATTGTTACATCAGCGTTAGAATGTTCAGGTTAGAACATTCAGTTAAGAACATTCTCACACCTTAAAGGGTTAGACCCGGGGTACGTGTGTGCATACAAACTGGTGAGGGTCTGAGGGTCTGCATTTCTGTGAAAACCTTGAGTAAACATGCGAACGCTAAGCAAACACACCCAGCCCTACACACAGAAAGAGAACAGCATTCCTGGCATGGTACGGGGCGTACTGAAAGTGTGGAACAGACACTTTCTTTCTGAAACCATCTTCCCTCCCCCCATCTCGACCCACATGCTGTGGGACACATGAAGACAGATGTGCTGGTTGCTATCAGATTCTCATACTCACTCCATCTCTGTCATGAATCTTCCTCTGTTTTTACTTCTGGTTATTAAAGGCGAGGATGAAACGGTTTGGTGTCTTTCACATTGTGAGTATATGTAACGCGTGAGTAACCTCAAGCAGATTGTTTTTTATTTTCTTCAGATACTTGAAATGCTGATGTTTCTCTAAATAAAATGAGTCTGGCTTGTTCTGCTTGAAGCGACCTCATTCATCTTGCAGAAAAACAGATGTTAACCTCTGGTGAACCAAACAGGCATTCAATACCGCAACGGAGCATAAATCATCACTGTGCGATCACCGAGCCTTTGAAAAGCAGATAGTGTGGTCATAATGTGTTCTTCTACTGTTTTATTTTATTAGCATTTGGAGAAGCAGCCCTCGCGCCTTTGTGACCCTAGCGTGGAGCTTTGGCTGGCTCTGTCTCCACCTCATTGTCATTCAGACATTCATTCATCTGCTTTTGTGCCGTATTGTATTTTTATGCTCTTCTTCTTCTTCTTCTGTTTTGGAGAGGGAGGAGTAGGTCTGCTCCTTTCCTGTTGTGCTCTGAAGATAAACATGAAAACAGGTTTATGAGTGGGCCTCGTAAACAGGGCCCGGGGGAGACTCAATAAAGCGCTCGGGAATCCGACTGAGGCTGGGTCCAGGGTGGATTCAGGGTGTGGGGCTGGATTCAGGGTAGATTCAGGGTGGATCCAGGGTGGATTTCAGGGTGGATCCAGGGTGGATCCAGGGTGGATTCTGGGTGTGTTGCTGGATTCAGGGTGGATCCAGGGTGGATCCAGGGTTGATTTTGGGTGTGTTGCTGGATTCAGGGTGGATCCAGGGTGGATCCGGGGATGATTTCGGGAGTGTTGCTGGATTCAGGGTAGATTCAGGGTGGATCCGGGGTTGATTTTGGGTGTGTTGCTGGATTCAGGGTGGATCCAGGGTGGATCCGGGGATGATTTCGGGAGTGTTGCTGGATTCAGGGTGGATCCAGGGTGGATCCGGGGATGATTCTGGGTGTGTTGCTGGATTCAGGGTGGATCCAGGGTGGATTTCAGGGTGGATCCAGGGTGGATCCAGGGTGGATTCTGGGTGTGTTGCTGGATTCAGGGTGGATCCAGGGTGGATCCAGGGTGGATTCTGGGAGTGTTGCTGGATTCAGGGTGGATCCAGGGTGGATCCAGGGTGGATTCAGGGTGGATCCAGGGTGGATCCAGGGTGGATCCAGGGCGGATTCTGGGTGGATTCTGGGTGTGTTGCTGGATTCAGGGTGGATCCAGGGTAGATCCAGGGTGGATTTCAGGGTGGATCCAGGGTGGATCCAGGGTGGATCCAGGGCGGATTCTGGGTGGATTCTGGGTGTGTTGCTGGATCCAGGGTGGATCCAGGGTGGATCCAGGGTGGATCCAGGGTGGATCCAGGGCGGATTCTGGGTGGATTCTGGGTGTGTTGCTGGATTCAGGGTGGATCCAGGGTAGATCCAGGGTGGATTTCAGGGTGGATTCAGGGTGGATTCAGGGTGGATTCAGGGTGGATTCAGGGTGGATTCCGGGTGTGTTGCTGGATCCAGGGTGGATTCAGGGTGGATCCAGGGTGGATCCAGGGTGGATTCAGGGTGCGTCTACAGGCCCTGGGTGGGTTTGACCTCCACAGCGAGGCTGATGACCTTGGGCCAGTCGCCCCAGGACAGATAAAGCCGCACAGCGGGGACACAAACGGCAAACAGACGCAGCGCTGAACCCTGAGGTCAGGGACAGACAGATATCTCAAACAAACCGCACGGTCTTTATTTTTATTTTGTTGTTTTTGTCATTATACTTCTGATGCCTCCACCATTGTGACTGGCGGTTAATAAAAACATTGTTTTTGTGTTTTCTTCATTGTCCCAAGAGATACACTCAGTGACCACTTTATTAGGTAGACCTGTATGCCAGCCTGCTAGTGGAAATATCTACCCAATCATGTGGCAGCAAGTGAATGCATAAAAGGGGGCCGACATGGTCAAGAGGTTCAGTTGTTGTTTAGATCGCAGACCAGAACAACAACTGAACCTACTGACCACGTCTGCACACTCATCTTGCATATGATCGAAGCGACTTTGAAGGTGGAATGATTATTGGTGCCAGACAGGGTGGTTTGAGTATCTCAGAGGCTGCTGATTCTCTCTAGAGTTTACAGAGAATGGTGTGAAGATTCCAGTGAGCAGCAGTTCTGCGGGCAGAAACACCCTGCTAATGAGAGACGTCAGAGCAGAATGGCCAGACTGGTCGAACTGACAGGAAGGTGACAGTAACGCAAATAACCACCGTTACAACAGTGGTATGCAGAAGAGCATCACTGAACACTGAACATGTGACAAAGAACCCTGGAACTCGATAGGGTTGTTTTATGGAATCACAGGGCTGAATTTGGAACAATTATGTGTTAGATTGGACAGTGCACTGTGAGTCTGTGTGGCGGCCTGTAGCGTAGTGGTTTAAGGTAAATGACTGGGACATGCAAGGTTGGTGGTTCTAATCCCGGTGTAGCCACAATAAGATCCGCACAGCCGTTGGGCC
>NC_083760.1:93966040-93976040 GCF_963514075.1 Conger conger | reverse complement strand
AACATATAATTAGGTGTTGCGTGACAGCACGCGAGTATATCACGCTTGCACGCGGCGCACTGGTGTAAACTATTTCTGGAATGCAAATCGTGAATATAACGCAGTTTAATGGTCCTGGTTATTCCAAAGTCAACACTTTATCAATTGATCTAAAAAGTAGGTCGTGGGTGAATAAACGTCTTATGGTTTCTTGCTTTGTTTTAAACTTTTTAATAATGTTTTCTGTCTATGCGTTCAGCAGATTGATTTTTACCCTCGGTGATTATTTGACGCACGTAATTAATTTGACAAATTAATTTGGCTCATCGTTCATGGACTTATAAATAATTCATAAATTGTCCAAATCTAAAGGACGGGTAAATCCTGCAAAACAGTAGGCTATGCCGCAATTCTGGATTGCAAACAGACCCGAGCATTATTTGACAGATTATAATTTAAAATTCAAGTATTTTCTAGGCTATTAATTATTTTCCAACACACTGTTCTACCATAGTTGACACCAGAGATGTAGATTGCAGATTGCCTACCGCAAGTCGTATATCACAACGCTGATGCTATCCATATACCAGAAGGCACGAGCAACACATGTAAATGCATATACGTACGCCAAGGGAAATGTCGCTTGTGCAATTTGTTCTATTACAACCCACTAATACGAAGCACAGTGTCTCTCTGAGTCTGCTCTGCCTGTTGCTTATGTCATGACTGAAATATTCCACGGCGGAGGTGACACGCTACAGGTGTCAGTGCACTTTTCCTCGTTTTCAAAACAGCAGCCCACTGTAATTCCGCGCACTCGCCCTAACCTCGCCGCCTTTGAAAACTTCGAAATGGAACCCACTGCATACGTTCAGCGTCACTGACTGTTGTGTTTACCGCTTAGTCATCGTTTACATCATTTACATTTAAAGGTTGTTCGAGGTTGATTCCCGACATCGGTGCCCACCATGATGCGTGCAGCGCTGAACCGTGGTTACGGGTACCTGTGACATTACGACACAGGTGACATTATGTCCGCAGTGTTGCATTATAAGGTCAAACCGCAAACACATAAGCTACGCTACTCACATGGATGACCAGGAAGACTTTGACTTCACCATTGTTTGTGAAGCGTCACCCATACCATATATTTATACATGTTTTAACGTATGATAATATAGATTGAGGAAGAGGTATGATGTGTTGATAGATATCGCCTACACAATTGTAGTTCGCTAGTTAAGCAAGAGATTACAGTGTAGGCTACATTATTCTACTCACTGTTTACAATTCCGTGTTGGAGAATGGAGGACAGAGACAGCCAACAGCGCCTTTTATTTTTAGAAGTCGGAAAGTCCCTCCAGGGTACTCCCACTCCCACCCAAAACAGCACGGGTATTTCTGACGGAAACGTAAACGTAAAAAAAAAACGTAAAGGTGAACAACAAGAAGCGAATCACAAAGCGAAGTGAATAAAGTGCGCTCAGCCTACGGCGTCGGTCATGGAAATAAGTTGGTAACCTTTGTGCGTTAAAAACATCACCGATAGCAGCCGATGTTTTACCATTGCGGTCCTTGGGGAGCGAACACGGATGCCTCGTCGCCGTCTGACCGGCACATGCAGTAAGCACCCTTTTTATTCGCTCAAAGCTCTGAAATCAGGAGTTCATTCGGGATAAGCAAAGTGCACTGTTGTTTCTTCCTATTTGCTTATGTTGGGTTGCACCCCAATGCGAAATAATTAGGTGAAGATAATAGCACCATGTTATTTTGGTCTGCAACGATGATACAGTTTCATGTTGGCTATAGAGTCGCTTTTCTGTCTATATCCTGCTAAAACCCCATAATTAATTATAGTCCTCTGCAGGGGACATGCGTCTCTGGTCTTAATCTCAAGAACCATACATACTACTATGCGAAAAACCAACACTGCAAGGCACAGTCAATAAATATTTAAACTACAGCCGATTTCACCATCCTTTTTTTGGCAATTAAAATACAGAAACCTGTGTTTTCCTGCCTGGCCCCAGAAGGATATTCTGAAGTGAGTAAATTGTTTTGCATGTGCCCAAAACACATTCAGTTTCTACAAGCTCTGCAAGAACAAATATTTAACAGCCTCAGAAATTATCATTAACTCTAAATTATAATGATGTGAAATGTTCTAAAGAGTGACACGGTAGTGTAGTATATGTCGTTAGGGAACTGCGCTTTTAATTTAAAAGATGGTGTGTTCAGTCAATCCCCACCGGGGGCACTGCTGTTGTATTGTCGAATAAATTTAAACGGAATTATTCAACAGTAAATAATCCAGCATTATCAATGAGAAAATGTATTCTGCAGTATTTGTGACTTCATCTGATTGAGTAGTGTACTTGGTATTAGTATTTAATCAGTTGCAGTCCCATATACTCAATATTATGTAGGCCTGCTCTTAGGTATATGGACTTAAATACATCTGATTAAATACTTCTACCAAGTAGGCTCAATCAACTGAAGTCCCATGTACTTCATACTTATGCAAACACTGTCGATAATTGTACCGAGTACTTAATCAGCTGAAGTCACATACTTAATAATATTGCGTGCAATTCTTTTTAGTAAATCTAACAAGGCCTTTGAGAGTGTATGCAAGTGACAATAACCCCAGCCAAATGCCAAACTGTACACTCAGAAAAATAAGGGTTCCAAAAGGAACCCAGTGACTCCATGGAAGAACCCAATCTAGTCCAAGCTCTAGTTCTTTGTCTGAGAGCTTTCACTCTTTACACCTATGATAGAGGATTCCGTAAAAGAACCCAAAATGCCTAGGAACGTTTCTTTTTCTGACAATGTAGGCCAGTGGTCTCCAACCCTGGTCCTGGAGAGCTACAGGGTCTGCTGGGGTCTCTAACCCTGGTCCTGGAGAGTTACAGGGTCTGCTGGGGTCTCTAACCCTGGTCCTGGAGAGTTACAGGGTCTGCTGGGGTCTCTAACCCTGGCCCTGGAGAGCTACAGGGTCTGCTGGGGTCTCTAACCCTGGTCCTGGAGAGCTACAGGGCCTGCTGGGGTCTCTAACCCTGGCCCTGGAGAGCTACAGGGTCTGCTGGGGTCTCTAACCCTGGTCCTGGAGAGCTACAGGGTCTGCTGGGGTCTCTAACCCTGGTCCTGGAGATCTACAGGGTCTGCTGGGGTCTCTAACCCTGGTCCTGGAGAGCCGCAAGGCCTGCTGGGGTCTCTAACCCTGGTCCTGGAGAGCCGCAGGGCCTGCTGGGGTCTCTAACCCTGGTCCTGGAGAGCCACAGGGTCTGCTGGGGTCTCTAACCCTGGTCCTGGAGAGTTACAGGACCTGCTGGTTTTTGTTGTTACTCTGCATGTAATTAATCACCTGGAGGAGTTGATTACACCGTTAACTCGCCTCACCTGGTTACCCTGGTTACCCGGGTCTCAACGGGGTGCTGATTTCAAGGTGAAAACAAAAACCAGCAGCTCTCCAAGTAGTTCTCCAATGTTATTACATTCTATTACCACATGGCATTTAGATATTTATCCAAAGCAATTTACAGTTGATTAGACTGAGCAGGAGCAATGTGGGATTAAGGGCCTTGCTCAAGGGCCCAACAGCTGTGTGGATCTTATTGTGGCCCCACCAGGGCCCAACAGCTGTGTGGATCTTATTGTGGCCCCACCAGGGCCCAACAGCTGTGTGGATCTTATTGTACCCATCATGTAGCTTAGCTGCTAGGCTACAGGCTGCTCAGGCGTGGATGTGAGGGGTAATAGAGGACTGAGAACAGGAGCACTCAGAAGGCTTATAGGGGTGGCCTGTAGCGTCCTGGTTAAGGTACATGACTGGTCAGCGGTTCGATTCCCGGTGTAGCCACAATAAGATCCGCACAGCCGTTGGGCCCTTGAGCAAGGCCCTTAACCCTACATTGCTCCAGGGGAGGATTGTCTCCTGCTTAATCTAATCAACTGTACGTCGCTCTGGATAAGAGCGTCTGCCAAAATGCCATTAATGTAATGTGATGTGATGTAATGTAATGTGATGTAATGTAATGTAATGTGATGTAATATGATGTAATGTGATGTGATGTGATGTAATGTACTGTAATGTAATGTAATGTGATGTAATGTAATGTAATGTGATGTAATGTAATGTGATGTGATGTAATGTGATGTAATGTGATGTAATGTGATGTAATGTAATGTAATGTGATGTAATGTAATGTAATGTGATGTAACGTAATGCTCGTGTTCTCTCCTGCAGATGGAGGACAGCGGGAGACTCCCAGGCTCCCTGGAGGAGAGTAACCAGGCGAAGGCGCTCACCGTACGGGACAGGATCTCAGACGACGTGTCGCCCCCCGTCCCCGGCGGGCCGGCCGTGTATCACCTGAGCACCCTGCACAGGTACAGCGTGCACCTGAGCGACTACAAGCCCGGGGAACCGCACGCACCCCTGCTCGCCCGCGCCCTGCTGGACCTGCCTCTGCAGAGGGAGCTGGAGGAGAGCGGGGCGCTGGACTGGAGCTGGGCCCGCGGGAGACGAGGCCTACACGCCATGAAGAACCCCGGTACGCCTCTCAGCCTGGGACACCCACCCTCCCTGCTGGGGAACACAGCTGTGCCTCTCAGCCTGGGACACCCACCCAGCCTGCTGGGGAACACAGCTGTGCCTCTCAGCCTGGGACACCCACCCTCCCTGCTGGGGAACACAGCTGTGTCACTCAGCCTGGGACACCCACCCTCCCTGCTGGGGAACACAGCTGTGCCTCTCAGCCTGGGACACCCACCCTCCCTGCTGGGGAACACAGCTGTGTCACTCAGCCTGGGACACCCACCCAGCCTGCTGGGGAACACAGCTGTGCCTCTCAGCCTGGGACACCCACCCAGCCTGCTGGGGAACACAGCTGTGCCTCTCAGCCTGGGACACCCACCCTCCCTGCTGGGGAACACAGCTGTGCCTCTCAGCCTGGGACACCCACCCTCCCTGCTGGGGAACACAGCTGTGTCACTCAGCCTGAGACAGCCACCCACCCTGCTGGGGAACACAGCTGTGCCTCTCAGCCTGGGACACCCACCCTCCCTGCTGGGGAACACAGCTGTGCCTCTCAGCCTGGGACACCCACCCTCCCTGCTGGGGAACACAGCTGTGCCTCTCAGCCTGGGACACCCACCCTCCCTGCTGGGGAACACAGCTGTGTCACTCAGCCTGGGACACCCACCCTCCCTGCTGGGGAACACAGCTGTGCCTCTCAGCCTGGGACACCCACCCTCCCTGCTGGGGAACACAGCTGTGTCACTCAGCCTGGGACACCCACCCTCCCTGCTGGGGAACACAGCTGTGTCACTCAGCCTGGGACACCCACCCTCCCTGCTGGGGAACACAGCTGTGTCACTCAGCCTGAGACACCCACCCTCCCTGCTGGGGAACACAGCTGTGCCTCTCAGCCTGGGACACCCACCCACCCTGCTGGGGAACACAGCTGTGTCACTCAGCCTGGGACACCCACCCACCCTGCTGGGGAACACAGCTGTGCCTCTCAGCCTGGGACACCCACCCACCCTGCTGGGGAACACAGCTGTGTCACTCAGCCTGGGACACCCACCCACCCTGCTGGGGAACACAGCTGTGTCACTCAGCCTGGGACACCCACCCACCCTGCTGGGGAACACAGCTGTGCCTCTCAGCCTGAGACACCCACCCTCCCTGCTGGGGAACACAGCTGTGTCACTCAGCCTGCTTCAAAACTGAGCTGGTCAACCATATCAAGCTGACATCTATACACATAAAACATTTTTTTATAATAACGAATCAAATTGTGCTTCTGTGTGTGTGTGTGTGTGTGTGTGTGTGTGTGCGTGCGGGCGTGTGTGTGTGTGTCTGCGTGTGTGTGTGTTTCTGTGTGTGTGTGTGTGTGTGTCTGTGTGTGTGTGTGTGTGTGTGTGTGTCTGCGTGTGTGTGTGTTTCTGTGTGTGTGTGTGTGTCTGTGTGTGAGTGTGTATGCGTGTGTGTGTGTTTCTGTGTGTGTGTGTGTGTGTGTGTCTGTGTGTGTGTGTGTGTGTGTGTGTGTGCGTGTGTGTGTGTTTCTGTGTGTGTGTGTGTGTGTGTCTGTGTTTGTGTGTGTCTGTGTGTGTGTGTGTGTGTGCGTGTGTCTGCGTGTGTGTGTGTTTCTGTGTGTGTGTCTGTGTGTGTGTGTTTCTGTGTGTGTGTGTGTCACAGGGCTCAGCTGCAGCTTCCTGGACGCAGTGTGTGTGTGCATGTGGGGTGTGAGTGACAGTGACAGGGCCCTCGGGACGGCTCTCCTCAGGACTCTGGAGCAGAGCGGCCCCGCCCCCCTGGCCCCGCCCGGCCCCGCCCCCCTGGCCCCGCCCGGCCCCGCCCCCCTGGTCCCGCCCCGCCCCGCCCCCCTGGTCCCGCCCGGGGAGTGGAGTCCCGCAGGGCAGCAGGTGAGGTCCCGGCACACTCTGATTAGTACAGTACAGTTATTTATCCAAAGCAGCTTACAGTTGATTAGACAATCCCCCTGGAGCAATGCCCAGCGGCTGTGCGGATCTTATTGTGGCTACACTGGGGCTTGAACCACCAACCTTCCAGGTGCCAGTCATGTACCATAGCCTGCCCTCCAGGCTGCTCTGCCCTGCCCCCCCCGCCCCCCTTCTTATAAGCCCAGAAAAGAAAAAGTGCAGTAGAAAATGTTAAAACCCTGTGTTATGCCGGGGGGAACAGAGGAACCAAAAGCAGACCGGGGTGAAGAAAAAATGGCGGATTTAATTGCAACAGCAGGGGTAGACAGAGTCAAAAAACAGGCCAGGGTCAAAAACAAGGGGGTCAGTCCAACAAGGCAGAGGTACAGATATCCACAACACGCAAAGAAGAGTCCAGGGAAGCAGGCAGGGGTCAAAACCGGAAATCCAGATATACAAAGGCAAGGACTCAGGAACAAGGGCAAGGAAACAAGGAGGCTAGAACTGGAGGAAGGAATAAAGGGCTCAGGACTCAGAAAACAGGACAAGATGAACTAGCAGTGTGCAACTGAAAAGGGCAGGTATAAATACACAGGGGAATGAGACAAACTAGGCGGGGCATGGGAGTGAGGGCGGTCTAACAAATAAACATCAGGTGAGACACATGAAAGGGTAATAGGACAATAACGAAACAAAAACGCGGACTGGATTCACAAAGTGAATAGACTAGAGTAGACAATTTGCAGAGAATCAGGAGATGCAGAGATACGGAGAGACAGGTGCGAATACTTCGCTGAAACTAAGCAAGTAATCAGTGATAGAATAGGGAGGTGGAGTTACAGAACAGAATTGAAACTGGAGATGAGTTAGTAAGTTAGTTAAGTGATTTAAATTACAAATACCCAAAACTAGTGAATGTTAGTTTGTTAGTTTGACAAACATATTAGTGTGTTAGTATAATTAGTACTGTACAACTTCTATGTTAGTTGGGATTAGTATATTAGTGCTATGTACAAACATGAAATGGAGAGAAAGCAGGAAGTAAGGAATGCAAGATTGGAAGGAAGGTTGAACCCCGGAACTACTATAAACACCCGAATAGTGGGGCACGCAGACAGGGGAGTGACTGGGCTAGTAAACATTCAGACTCAGACATCACAGGGGAAGACGAGTGCAAAGACAAATTAATATAAACAGAACACCAGACATGAATATGAAAAATAATAAATTACAAATATAAACAATGATAAACTAAAGGGCAGAACACAGGAACATAACACCCTGATATTCCGAGACCTTCAAAATGAAAAATCCTGCTTGGAGCCCATTCACTTTGAAGCTCCATATCTCAAAGCCAATCAGAATGCAGATAGAACCATATGATTCCGAGGTCACAACACAGTAAAATTATTGCGACAGCGAAATATTCAATTCAAAGCCAACCCTGGTAGAGTGGACTTTACTCAGATCTTTCACATTTGGTCCATTTTGGATTCATGAACAACACTGTTATTAGTAATTTCACTGTGTTGTTGTTTAGGATGACTAAAATAAAAATAAAAACTAGATTCTAGAGCAGGAGGGTGCAGCAGCCATTTTGATGTCACTGCTTCTGTGTCATCTCAGCCAGAGTGACACAGCTGTTACCTCTTCCCCAACTGCCAGACCAAACTGTCAAACCAAACTGCCCCAGTTTGCTTCCGCTACTGCGTGTGTAAATAGAACTACGTGACAAGAGTACACACTCTTAGAAAAGGCTTCTGAAAGGGATCTTTGGCTGGGTTCCACAAGGGAACCCTTTTCAGTTCTTCGTGGGGCCCTCTGCTATAGGTGTGAAGTGTGACAGCTCGTTTTTTTAGTGTACAGTACAGTAAACCTATTTTTAAAAGTCAATATATTCATTGGTAATAATTTTGATTGTGTGGAGCTAGCAGTTGTCCCTTTTGGATTGTGCGGAGCTAGCAGTTGTCCCTTTTGTATTGTGTACAGCTAGCAGTTGTCCCTTTTGGATTGTGCGGAGCTAGCAGTTGTCCCTTTTGGATTGTGTGCAGCTAGCAGTTGTCCCTTTTGGATTGTGTACAGCTAGCAGTTGTCCCTTTTGGATTGTGTGCAGCTAGAAGTTGTCCCTTTTGGACTGTGTACAGCTAGCAGTTGTCCCTTTTGGACTGTGTGCAGCTAGCAGTTGTCCCTTTTGGACTGTGTACAGCTAGCAGTTGTCCCTTTTGGATTGTGTGCAGCTAGCAGTTGTCCCTTTTGGACTGTGTACAGCTAGCAGTTGTCCATTTTGGACTGCGTGCAGCTAGCAGTTGTCCATTTTGGACTGCGTGCAGCTAGCAGTCGTCCCTTTTTGATTGTGTGGAGTTAGGTGTTGTCAGCCTCTCGGGTGTGTGTGTTGCGGGGGCAGGTGACCGGGGAGGACCGGTGGAGAGTGGCGGGGCCGGGCAGCCCCGGGGCGGAGGATTGCTCCCAGCGCCTCCTGCTGTTCGCTCTGGCCAACGTCATCCGCAGGGCCATCATCGTGCTGACGGGTAAGTGAGGCACCGCCCCGGCCTCCGCGGCCCAACGCCAGGCCTGGGTCAAATACCGAATTAGTCTTTTGGATTCAAACACTTTTCTGTGCTTGATTGACTGTTACAAAAGCCTTCACTGGTCGTGCCTGGTGTACTCGAACCTGTGAAGGCTTTTGTAACCCTGGTAACTGAATAAACAGGGGAAGAAAGCTCACATGTCTTAACCCCCCCCCTCGTAGACGACTTCATTGGACTTCATTAACCTGTTTATATGTCCCTGTCCTCACTAGAGTAAGGAGGCAGGAATTAGTTCTGAACCATAATTCTTCAGAAGATTGTGTCTGTCTCTGATTGGGATGATTTCATCCTCAGCCCCGTAATCCCCTCCCTCTCCTCTCCTCCTGTTCAGGAGGCCCTGAGGGCCCGGGGGCCTCCAGCTCCAGCCCGCGGGGGATATACCTGCCCTCGCTGTGGGACGGGGCACAGTGCCACCCCTACCCTGTGGTCCTGGGGAGCACGTATCCATGGCAACGCTTCGCACCGCTGGTGACAGCTGGCAGTGCCCAGGATGGGGGTGAGAGTACCTACAACACACACCTACAGGACACACACACACACACTCACACACACCTACAGGACACACACACACCTACAGGACACACAAACACACACACACACACACACACACCTACAGGACACACACCCACCTACAGGACACACACACATACAGGACACACACACACACACACACACTCACACACACACACTCACCCATACAGGACACACACACACACTCACCCATACAGGACACACACACACACACACACACCTACAGGACACACACACACTCACACACTCACACACACCCATACAGGACACACACACACACACACACTCACACACACCCATACAGGACACACACACTCACACACACACACACACACACACACCTACAGGACACACACACACACACACATACAGGACACACACACACCTACAGGACACACTACAGGACACACACACTCACACACACACACACACACACTCACACACACACACTC
>NC_083760.1:93953540-93961040 GCF_963514075.1 Conger conger | reverse complement strand
ATGCGTAATCTAATAGGTAGCCAACAAATCCCCCTTTCTGTTCACTTCCAGGTTGAAAGGTCGGAACCTGCCGGAGTCCCTCAGCCTGGTGCAGGACTACTTCAGCCTGGCCAATCACGTGTGCGGCCAGGCCGACCAGGAAGTGAGGGAGAGGGGCGACAGGGCAGAACACAGTAACGGAGACCTTCGTCCCCGGGCACGCCCCTCCTCTTCCTCCCTGCCGCGCTCGTCCCCCGGGGCCCAGGGCCACGGCCGGCAGCATCAGCTCCAGCGTCTCCAGGGCCGGGACTGTCCTCCCGAGGGGCGGGGCCTCGGCGGCTCAGACACACCCCCCGGCGTCCCATTGGCCTCTGGGGCTAGCCCCGCCCCCTCCCCGGTCGGCGCTGGCGGAGACTTCCTGCGCGGGCGGTGCCGGCGGTGTCTGAGGGAGACGCGCACGTTCAACGGGCTGTGCTTCCACTGCCTGCAGACCAAGGCGGAGTGCGAGACCCCGGCCCCCCCGGCCCCCCCGGGCCCCCTGCAGGACCCCCGTCCGCCGGCCCGGGCGTCGCCGGAGAGGGAGGGGCCCCCGGCCGGGCGGGGCTGCCTCACGCCGGGGTGTGTGTTCTACGGCTCCGCCCAACAGGCGGGGTACTGCACCATGTGCTACTGCATCCAGAGTGAGCACCTCTCTCTCTCTCCCTCTCCGTCTCTATCCCCCATCCCTCCCTCTCTCTCTCCCTTTCTCCATCCCTCTATCCCCTCATCCCTCCCTCTCTCAGTCCCTCATCTCTCCCTGCTGTTACTGCAGACAGAACTCAGTCTCTCATCTCTCCCTGCTGTTACTGCAGACAGAGTTCAGTCCCTCATCTCTCCCTGCTGTTACTGCAGACAGACAGAGCTCAGTCCCCTTCACAGCTTCATGCTCCAGACCATCAACCACAAAACAAAAATAACTCAGAAATAAAAGGATGCACAGAATCTTTAACACCAGTCTCATCCTCTTGAGGGACATTTAACTTTCTGGTCTAACGCAAGGGATCGTATGCACAAGCGTTGCAGTGAAAATCTAGTGTATTTTATTTTCAGTGTCCCTTCTAGTGCATGGCAGGTTTCAGTAGAATACTGAACTGAATACTGAGTACACTCGGTGTTCTCTGTTCTCGTGTTGAAATACATTTTCATTTTATTTCAGCTCAACACATTTCATTGCATTTTTAATAAGATTGTCGCCACAAATGTATCACATGGACATGGAACCCGCGCGTGTGTGACCGGCTATATTTACTGTATTTAATGTAATATTCATTGTTAAATGGTTCACAAGCTTTAAAAGATATTGGCGCACCTAATATGTGTTTTGTAACTGTGTAAATTGACGCAGTTAGAAAGTATTGCGTTAAATCCACACCTCGCATGAGCTCATCCCACCCCCACCCCCCACCCCCTCACGCTCAGGGTTAATTGTGTTAAATTTCACCTTAGTTCCATCGGCTGGTACTCTAGCACACAAATCAGCTCATGATAGAACATTCTGGGGCTCTTATTCCACATTACCCTTGCCGTGTGACCCTATATCCGGGAAGATGACGAAGGAGGACATATTTCAAAATAAGAGTCACTCACCTTCTGAAACTCATTCTTCATGGTCCGATCTCCAGCGCAAACATCCCTGCGCTGCTTGTAGGCTCTTAATTTTCCTTTATTTTTAAGGTTGAAATAAAGCAGTCAGATGCAGGATAGGGAATCTATAAATTATCAATCAATTTTATTGTTGAGGGGGAAACTACAAGAAGGTAGGGAGCAAGGATGAGAAAGATAAGATGCAAAAACTAAAGTTATGTAGAATAGTTAAGAAATTAAATGTTGACAAGGGAAAGCCTGAGATATGGAGTCCTCAGATTGTTTGAAAGTTAAACCTTTTTGAAAATACATTGAACAAAGGAGAGACAGGATACACTACTGTGTCATTCACCTGGGAAACAGCTGAGGGAGACTCCCTTATACAGGTAAGCAAACATGACAACCCTGTTATTAAGCAAACATAACTCCTGTGCCAACATAATCACCTCACCAACAAGAGCAGGTCAGGACGTGGAAGAACAGTGCATTTAAAGGAAACTATGTTCCTGACATATGTGTCCTCTCTCTTTCTCTCTCTTCTTCCTTCCCTCTCTCCTTCTCCCTCCCTCCCTCTTTCTCTCTCCTTCTCCCTCCTTCCCTCTTGCTCTCTTTCTCCCTCTCTCTCTCTCATTCCTTCAGATGAAACACCAGCCCGCCCCATGCACCCTGCACCATCTCCTTCCTCCTCCTCCTCCTCCTCCTCCTCCCCCTCTCCCCGGCCCCTGCAGCTCTGCTCCACTCTGAGGGCCTTCCCCCGCTGCCTCGGGGCTGCGTGTGACATGCTGGGGAACCCCGCCTTCCAGGGCGTGTGTGAGCGCTGTTTCCTGGCCGGCCACCAGGGGGCGGCAGAGAGACAGGCCCCGGCGGCATGGCCTGCCAGTCAGGTATGAGCAAACGTGTGTGTGTTCAGTTCAGTTCAGTTCAGTTCAGTTCAATTCAGTTCAGTTCAGTTCAGTTCAGTTCAGTTCAGTTCAGTTCAAATTCAGTTCAGTTCAGTTCAGTTCAGTTCAGTTCAATTCAGTTCAGTTCAGTTCAGTTCAATTCAATTCAAATTCGGTTCAGTTCAGTTCAGTTCAAATTCAGTTCAGTTCAGGTCAATTAAAATTCAGTTCAGTTCAGTTCAGTTCAAATTCAGTTCAATTCAATTCAATTCAATTCAGTTCAGTTCAGTTCAGTTCAAATTCAGTTCAGTTCAGTTCAGTTCAGTTCAAATTCAGTTCAGTTCAGTTCAGTTCAGTTCAAATTCAGTTCAGTTCAGTTCAGGTCAATTAAAATTCAGTTCAGTTCAGTTCAAATTCAGTTCAATTCAGTTCAGTTCAGTTCAAATTCAGTTCAGTTCAGTTCAGTTCAGTTCAAATTCAGTTCAGTTCAGTTCAAATTCAGTTCAGTTCAGTTCAAATTCAGTTCAGTTCAGTTCAGTTCTCATCAAACTCTATTTGCTTTCCTGGCTCATGTGCTGGAGCGTGGGTGCATCGCCCTGCCTCTCTACACTGTTGACTATTCCTCCCGTCGTTTGGAGTTTCTGGTCTCCCAGTTAATATGCTACATAACTGTAGCCTGTCCTGCCCATTTGATTGGTTATAATGGATTACCTTATTTACCACACGTCTGCTGTTCTTCTTCCCACGGGGATTAGCTCTCAGACCTCGGGGGCCTGATGATCGATGGTTTGATGATCCGCGCGGTAAAGCATGTGTGTGACACTCGATAAAAAGCGCATAATACACATAAAACTGAATTTAATTCAATTGAATTTAATTTAATGACAAACACTACATTTCATATTGCCAAAGCTTACAATGCTATAAAAATGTACATTAAATACAGAACGATACTTAAACACCAAACGCTAGAAAGAACAGAACAGTGACATGAAAACTAAATCAATATAGATGACGATAATAAGCATAATGCTGTTGATCATGGACAGATATGTAAATAATCAAAACCTATTTTAACCTCACTGTAACACTGAGCGCCTGGGACCTGCAGAAATGGGTGTGATGGTCTGACTCAGGTCAGATTCATACTCGGGTCGTATTTCTGTATCTGCCTGTGAGTTTCCACTTCTGTTGCATGATCATAAAGTAGGGAAAAAAATCCACCCGGGCAAATCTCTTCTTTTTGCACTCAATTGAACCTTTTGCAGATCGTTATCGGTAATTAAAATGATGGAGGGCGGTGTCTTAACGCTGTGCGGAGAGCGAGAGAGCGAGAGAGCGTTATTTAAGCGTTTAATCGCCCGTGGCCCAGAGCTGGCCCTTATTTCAGTGTTATCAGATCATTCCGGAAAAGCTCATTTAGTTTTCGGTCTGCTGGCCAAAATCTGTGATTTTGAGTGTACCCATCTTATCGTTTTTTTTTTTTTACAGAGGAACGAACAGGGGAGCAGACAGTATCACAGAGGGCCTTCTGAACCACACCCGCCCAGCTCCCGGACCATCGCAGCCCACGGAGAGGGCAGGCGAAGCCCCAGTGGCTCGCTAGGAAACGCCCAGGCTTTGCCCCAGCTCCACAGGCCCAGGACCTGTTTGGGGAGGGGCTGCAGTAACTTTGGCAACTCAAAGTGTAAGGGGCTCTGCAACAGCTGTTACAGAAGTCACAACTGAGCGCCTTCTCCGGGCTGAGAAACCAACCGTGGGTCTCATCTGAGTGCCTGACTACAACCTGGCTACCCGACCGTGAACCCACTCTGAGTTACTGCGTCTAAACTGGCGACCCAGTCATGAACCATATCTGAGTCACTCTGTCCAAACTGGCGACCCAGTCATGAACCATATCTGAGTTACTGTGTCCAAACTGGCAACCCGGGCATGAATCTTATATGAGTGATTGACTACAACCTGGCAACCTGGGCAAGGATCTGATCTGAGTGACTGAGTCCAAACTGGCAACCTGGTCATGAATATTATATGAGAACCTGAGTCCAAACTGGCAACCCGGGAAAGGATCTTATCTGAGTGCTGAAGCCCACAAATATTTTCTGAGGGTCCAAACTGGCAACTGGGCACTATCAAATCTGGGAAATCCAGAAGTCCAGAAAAGCAAATCAGCCAGTAATAACTTTTGAGTGATGGAGTCCACACTGGCAACCTTGACAAGAGTCAACATCTGAGTCCAGACTGGCAACCCCTGGCAACCCACAGCAAACACTGGAGCACTTTAAACTCTTTGTTCAAACTTTTATTTTTAAACTCTTAAGAAATGCTTCCAGGAGAACACAGATCACACTTGGGACAGTCCTGGGGTACTGTTTCTCTTTTTTAATGTTTTATTATTTTAATTTGCCACCCCATACACAAGTTTGCCATCTTATTGAGATTAAATTCTACAAACAAAAAATAAATATGTGTGTGTGTCAAATAAAAAAAAATGCATATTCAGTCTTACAGAGTCCTCCAGACAGATTAGATAACAGGGTAATGTTAATATAAAAATATTAATAAAGCAAGCATATGTCAAGTGCTAGTTTAAATTTTTTACTCAGATTAATATGCATTCAGTGCATGTTATATTAATACTGAGAGATATGTTTATGTCATAATTTATTGGGGAAGGCTTGTTGTTGTTTGTATTAAGAGAGGAGAGGGTTGTCATTGGGGAAGGCTTGTTGTTTGTATTAAGAGAGGAGAGGGTTGTCATTGGGGAAGGCTTGTTGTTTGTATTAAGAGGGGAGAGGGTTGTCATTGGAGAAGGTTTGTTGTTGTTTGTATTAAGAGAGGAGAGGGTTGTCATTGGGGAAGGTTTGTTGTTGTTTGTATTAAGAGAGGAGAGGGTTGTCATTGAGGAAGGTTTGTTGTTGTTTGTATTAAGAGAGGAGAGGGTTGTCATTGGGGAAGGCTTGTTGCTGTTTGTATTTGCCTCAGGTGTACAAGGCTGCAGCACATCTGTAATACTAATGCCTCATTATTCCAGGATTATATTAAAAGGGTTCTTTTTAGAATGATGTGGACCTTGAGTGCGTGTTGTGCATTCCTAATCGTGTCGCTGCTGTTGCTTCAGCTCTGAGAGCATTCAGAGGAGAGCTGAGATCTGAGTGCTCCTTCCACAAAAACAGGATTACTGAGTTAGCTGGATAACTGCACAAAGCAGGATTACTGAGTTAGCTGGATAACTGCACAAAGCAGGTTTACTGAGTTAGCTGGATAACTGCACAGAGCAGGATTACTGAGTTAGCTGGATAACTGCACAGAGCAGGATTACTGAGTTAGCTGGATAACTGCACAGAGCAGGATTACTGAGTTAGCTGGATAACTGCACAGAGCAGGATTACTGAGTTAGCTGGATAACTGCGCTGAGCAGGATTACTGAGTTAGCTGGATAACGGCACAGAGCAGGATTACTGAGTTAGCTGGATAACTGCACAGAGCAGGATTACTGAGTTAGCTGGATAACTGCACAGCAGGATTACTGAGTTAGCTGGATAACTGCACAAAGCAGGGTTACTGAGTTAGCTGGATAACGGCACAGAGCAGGATTACTGAGTTAGCTGGATAACTGCACAGCAGGATTACTGAGTTAGCTGGATAACTGCGCAGAGCAGGCTTACTGAGTTAGCTGGATAACTGCACAGAGCAGGATTACTGAGTTAGCTGGATAACGGCACAAAGCAGGATTACTGAGTTAGCTGGATAACGGCACAGAGCAGGTTTACTGAGTTAGCTGGATAACGGCACAGAGCAGGATTACTTAGTTAGCTGGATAACTGCACTTGCCTACCACTGTCACTGTCACCTACCACTGTCAGGACAGCAGAATCCCCTCCCCCTATTTCAACGCAGACTAAAAACACACCTTTTCAAACTGTACCTTAGTCCTCCCTCCTGGCTAACTAAGTAATCCTGCTCTGTGCAGTTATCTGGCTAACTCAGTAATCCTGCTTTGTGGAACAGGACCCTGATGTACAGGGGATAAACACTGAGTGTTTCACTGTGCACCTGCTCCACTTGTGACCTTTGACCTTCTACTCTCCTTTGTGGTTCTTGTGGTTGTGTTCATATACATATATGTGTGGGGGTGTACATGTGTGTGTGTGTGTTTGTGTGTGTGTGTGTGTGTGCGTGTGTTTGTGTGTGTGTGTGTGTGTGTGTGTGTGTGTGTGTGCGTGTGTTTGTGTGTGTGTGTTTGTGTGTGTTTGTGTGTGTGTGTGTGTGCGTGTGTTTGTGTGTGTGTGTGTGTGTGTGTGTGTGTGTGTTTGTGTGTGTTTGTGTGTGGGCGTGTTTGGAATCCAGCTGCAATCCCGTATTTTGCTCCTGTCTCCTGGATTTGCTAATTATCTCAATTCTTCAGTCTGGAGGCAGAACTAATTAGTGAAATCAAGAAACTCTTGGCAGGACTTTTTAAATGTATTACCAAAAACTGCATAGACATCAAGTAAGTTAGCAAGAAAACTCACAGTATCTGTAATTGTATTAGTGTATTTCAAGGCAGTTGTTCTGTCTAGACAGCGTGTGAATGTGAAGACTGCATTCAAGAACAACTGCACCCCCTAGTGGCCAGACTGAGTAACTGACTACAGTCCTCACCTGCAGCGCCCAGAAAGGGCTGGCAAGTTAATTTTTAAATATTACGGGGGAAAAAATCTGAGCCTACGGGAATAATTCAGCCATCATTTGTCACTTATAATCAGATGTTAGATTTTTGTATCAGTCATGTTTTTAATATTCACAGCGTTTTCTCGGAGGCAGGAAATCCCTTATTTTTTGAGGTGTGTCAACGCTGAGCTGGAGGGAAAAATATTAGTCGTGTCACAGAACCTGAATCTGTCTGATAAATAATTGAACAGAAACAGCTGATGAAGCAGATCTCTGTGTCGGACGTGAAGACGGAGTTGCCTCTTGTGTAGCGATAGAGTAGGGTGTGTGTGTGTGTGTGTGTGTGTGTGTGTGTGTGTGTGCG
>NC_083760.1:93936040-93938540 GCF_963514075.1 Conger conger | reverse complement strand
TCCTGAATAACAGGCACAGGACAGAGTGAGGTCAGGAACAGGGGGGTTAGCTGGATAACTGCACAAAGCAGGATTACTGAGTTAGCTGGATAACTGCACAAAGCAGGATTACTGAGTTAGCTGGATAACTGCACAAAGAAGGATTACTGAGTTAGCTGGATAACTGCACAAAACAGGATTACTGAGTTAGCTAGATAACTGCACAAAGCAGGATTACTGAGTTAGCTGGATAACTGCACAAAGCAGCATTACTGAGTTAGCTGGATAACTGCACAAAGCAGGATTACTGAGTTAGCTGGATAACTCCACAAAGCAGGATTACTGAGTTAGCTGGATAACTCCACAAAGCAGGATTACTGAGTTAGCTGTATTACTGCACAAAGCAGGATTACTGAGTTAGCTGGATAACTGCACAAAGAAGGATTACTGAGTTAGCTGGATAACTGCACAAAACAGGATTACTGAGTTAGCTAGATAACTGCACAAAGCAGGATTACTGAGTTAGCTGGATAACTGCACAAAGCAGCATTACTGAGTTAGCTGGATAACTGCACAAAGCAGGATTACTGAGTTAGCTGGATAACTCCACAAAGCAGGATTACTGAGTTAGCTGTATTACTGCACAAAGCAGGATTACTGAGTTAGCTGGATAACTGCACAAAGAAGGATTACTGAGTTAGCTGGATAACTGCACAAAGCAGGATTACTGAGTTAGCTGGATAACTCCACAAAGCAGGATTACTGAGTTAGCTGGATAACTGCACAAAGCAGATTTACTGAGTTAGCTGGATAACTGCGCAAAGCAGGATTACTAGTAGTTAGCTTGATAACTGCACTGGAACTGTAAAACCTGAAACAGCTGTTTTTACTTCAGTCCATGTTCCAGATCTGTGAGGGTTCTTGGTTTTACACAGTGCAGTTATCCAGGTTACTCAATAGCATAACGCAGGGTAGGGTTCAGCAAGGTGAAGGAAGAGGGGGATGGTGAGTTCATTGGAAGGGTTTAAAGGAGAGGTCATTTAAGGTAATTAAGGTGTGGGAAAATAAGATAATTGAGATGATTAAGGTGCAGTGACATAGGATAATTGTATGTGAGGTATCGTAAGGCAATTAAAGGTTAGGTGATTAAGGGAATAATTAATAATTAAGGTGATTCAGGTGAGATAATGACCATGATTAAGTCACAGTAATTAAGGTGATTAAGGTGAGATCCGGTGGGCTTCATTTCGACAGAACTTTACACACGTTTTTTAGGGATTAAGATTTTAATTTAGCTGCTTTAATTCACCCTTTAGAACTGTCGATCAATGAGCAGGCCATGCATTACTGATGAAGAGATTATAGGTCTCAAAGAGGCTTCTGTTTCAAAGTGAACCTCCAAAGCGCAACAAACTGCTCATTTCCCAGGAGTTCCCAGCAACATGCACACACTACTTCATAGCATTTCTGTAGGTAGCAGAAATCGATGGTCACATAGCACCAGTATTCCTGTTGACGATTTCATTTCATGTAAAGGCATATATCACACAGCCCTGTGTGGATGAAGGCAGTGGAAAAACAGTAAGTGTGTGTATGTGTGTGCGTGTGTGTGTGTGTGTGTGTGTGTGTGTGTGTGAAAGAGAGAGACAAAGAGTGTGTGTGTTTCTGTGTGTGTGTGTGTGTGTGTGTGTGCGTGAGAGAGAGAGAGAGAGAGTGCACGTGTGAGAGAGAGACAAAGAGAGAGAGTGTGTGTGTGTGTGTGTGCGCGAGAGAGAGAGAGAGAGAGAGAGAGAGAGAGAGAGAGAGAGTGTGCACATGTGAGAGAGAGACAAAGTGTGTGTGTGTGTGTGTGTATGTGTTGGCATTTTCTCTAAAAGGTTACATAACTGTGCCTCAAACACAGGGTTGCAGGTTTAAATCCCAAGTGGAGTGTGGAGTGCTGGTTTTGTGCTCTTAATCAACTTAAAAAAATAGTAACCCCGTGTCATAACATCAGGTGCTAGAAGTACACGCAGTGGTCTCACCCTCTTATCGCAGTAAAAGGCGTCTCTGAGACGCTGCACGCTGCCGTGGGGGATCAGGGGAAGAGTGGAAGAAAGGAAGAGAGGAAAGGAGAGGGGGATGGAGAGACAGTAACGGAACGAAAGACCCAAACGTTCCCATCGCCTTTCTTTCTCCTTGCCTCTCTGAATCGCCGTCACCACTGATGTCGCAGGGAGGGTCTGTTCAGGAAAAAAATGGACTGAGAAGGAACCGGAGAGGAACCCGTATCCCGTTCCGGGGTTCTTTGTTGGGGCGAAACAGAAGTTTCTCTGGGAGCTTTCACACCCCACACCTGTGACGGAGGATTGAACATGGTTCCTGTGTGGTTGGAGATGAGAACCTTTTCTCTCTGAGAGTGTGCATCGGCTGCCCTGGTTGGAGGATGGCAGGATATTGGGGAGGCCTATAGCGTAGTGGTTAAGGTACATGACTGGGACACGCAAGGTTGGTGGTTCTAATCCCAGTGTAGCCACACAGC
>NC_083760.1:93923540-93931040 GCF_963514075.1 Conger conger | reverse complement strand
GTACCGCAGTCTGTCAGTGGCCAATGAGAGTGCAGGAGCTGGCACAGAGGCATTCTGGGGGGAATTTGGGGCAGGAGATTAGCGAAAGCAAATATTAATTCACTCTCAGAGGCCATGGCCTTCACCCTCATTCATGAACTTTTTCTGTTTCTGTTCTTTTTCTGTTCTTTATCTGTTTCTATTCTTTTTTTCTGTTTCTGTTCTTTTTATGTTCTTTTTCCTTTTCTGAAGCATTGCTGATACTTTAACTGTTCCAGTGAAGACAGAATAGCGTGGAAAGGCAGGGTGTTTTTTAAGTAGGTCAAACACCAGCTTACTTTCTTCCACACAATCCGTTTATACAGCCGGATATCGACTGAAGCTCTTCAGGATCAGTACCTCAGCTGGGAACCACAATCTGTATCACAAGTCCAGCTTTCTTCAGTCTTATTGGTCAAATCAGAAGTTATGAGTGCAGTCTGATTGGTTAAACCCTATATAGTGTATATATAGATCAGGAGGGAGAACTATGGTACAGTTTGAAAATGTGTGTTTTGAGTCTGCGTCGAAATAGGGGGAGGGATTCTGCTGTCCTGACAGTGGTAGGCAAGTCATTCCACCACTGAAGAACCAGAACGGAAAACAGGCGTGAACGTGCAGCTCGACCGCCAGGTGCTCGTAGTGAGGGAACCACAAGGCGACCAGAGCTGGCAGACCGGAGCGGTCTTGTTTGGGAGTAGGGAGTGATTCAAATTTGGATGTAAGTTGGGGCAGTCTTCTTAGCAGCCTGGAATGCCAGCACTAGTGCCTTGTAGCAGCAATAGGCAGCCAGTGGAGGGTGATGAAAAAGCATTTATTTAAATGTTACATTTTTCTGAGAGTTTGATTTATTGTGCATCAGTTCATCACCTCTCCACTTCTGGCAGGTTTGAGCAGATAAATCTTGGGGTTATGAGGCTGATCTCGGGGTTATGAGGCTGATCTCTGGGTTATGAGACTGATCTCTGGGTTATGAGGCTGATCTCTGGGTTATGAGGCTGATCTCTGGGTTATGAGACTGATCTCTGGGTTATGAGGCTGATCTCTGGGTTATGAGGCTGATCTCTGGGTTATGAGGCTGATCTTGGGGTTATGAGACTGATCTCAGGGTTATGAGACTGATCTCTGGGTTATGAGGCTGATCTCGGGGTTATGAGACTGATCTCTGGGTTATGAGGCTGATCTCGGGGTTATGAGACTGATCTCAGGGTTATGAGGCTGATCTCAGGGTTATGAGGCTGATCTCGGGGTTATGAGGCTGATCTCAGGGTTATGAGGCTGATCTCTGGGTTATGAGGCTGATCTCGGGGTTATGAGGCTGATCTCGGGGTTATGAGACTGATCTCGGGGTTATGAGGCTGATCTCTGGGTTATGAGGCTGATCTCGGGGTTATGAGACTGATCTCAGGGTTATGAGGCTGATCTCGGGGTTATGAGACTGATCTCAGAGTTATGAGGCTGATCTCAGAGTTATGAGGCAGATCTCGGGGTTATGAGGCAGATCTCGGGGTTATGAGGCTGATCTCGGGGTTATGAGGCTGATCTCGGGGTTATGAGGCTGATCTCTGGGTTATGAGGCTGATCTCGGGGTTATGAGGCTGATCCCTCAGGCTCTGTCTCAGAACTGGATTTACAGCCTAAATCAGCAGCACACCTGACAGGTGTCTGAGCTGGGCGGGGGGGCTCACTCGGTCTCCGCGGGGTAAAAACACTGAGCGCGGAGAGGACCTGACAAATGATCTTCATTAAAAACAACCCTGCAGCTCGTCTGTGGACCACTGGATCAGCCCAGCAGGGTAATAAAGAGCCTGAAACACACAGGCCTTAAAACATACAAACTCACACACTATCTGTATGAAACACACAGGCCTTAAAACATACAAACTCACACACTATCTGTATGAAACACACAGGCCTTAAAACATACAAACTCACACACTATCTGTATGAAACACACAGGCCTTAAACATACAAACTCACACACTATCTGTATGAAACACACAGGTGTAAAACACACAAACTCACACACTATCTGTATGAAACACACAGGCCTTGAAACACACAAACTCACACACTATTTGTATGAAACACACAGGTGTAAAACACACAAACTCACACACTATCTGTATGAAACACATAGGCCTTAAAACACACAAACTCACACACTATCTGTTTGAAACACACAGGTGTTAAAACACACAAACTCACACACTATCTGTATGAAACACACAGGTGTTAAACACACACAAATTCACACACTATCTGTATGAAACACACAGGTGTTAAAACACACAAACTCACACACTATCTGTATGAAACACACAGGTGTTAAACACACACAAATTCACACACTATCTGTATGAAACACACAGGTGTTAAACACACACAAATTCACACACTATCTGTATGAAACACACAGGTGTTAAAACACACAAACTCACACACTATCTGTATGAAACACAGGTGTTAAAACATACAAATCACACACTATCTGTATGAAACACACAGGTGTAAAACACACAAACTCACACACTATCTGTATGAAACACACAGGCCTTAAAACACACAAACTCACACACTATCTGTATGAAACACACAGGCCTTAAAACACACAAACTCACACATTAGCTGTGGTAAAAACCGAGACAGAGAGACAGAGAGACAGAGAAGTGATAGAGGCAGAGAGCACATATCCGATGGGACATTACAGAAGAGAGGAGAGAGCCACAGGAGCAGTGAGATTAATATCCCTCCCTTCTCTCCCCTGCCTCCCTGTGGCCTTAAGATCGGAGCGCTGCTCCCAAACGCTCACCTCCAATAACCACCCCTGTAATTGGACCTTCAATCTCGCTCCCCCCGAGAGGACCCACCTCCAGGACTTTCCAAATAAATAATTTAAAAACAGGACAATGAGGAGGTTTCCGTAGGCCCAGGTCTGGTCGTAACGTGCCCTTGTATCCGTGCTGTGATTGGCTGCCCCCTCTCTCTCACTGCTCGCCAGCAGCGCTGTTTGTGATGGAGTGGAAACCTCATGTTGGTGCCGTGGTACAGAGATGTGGGAGGAGCTCTGATGTGCCAGTGGCATGCAGGTGCTAGGACTAGAGATCAGACACACACACACACAGATACACACACACACACAGACACAGACACACACACACACACACACACAGACACACACACACGCACACACACACACACACACACTCTCACACACACACACACACACACACACAGACACACACACACTCACACACACACGCACACACACATATGCACAGAAACTGTATGAGTGTGAGTGTGTGACATATACACACACTCACACACACAGATACACACATGCACACATACACACACAAATGACTCATGTGAGTGCACACACAAACACACATACACTCACACACACACTCAGACACACACATGCACCCTTACACACACACACACACACACACATACACAGACATACACACTCACACACAGACACACACACACATGCACACATACACATACACTGACTCATGTGCGTGCACACACAAACCCACACACACTCATGTACAAGCCCACATGCATACTCCCACACACACACACACACACACACACACACACACACACACACAGAAAGAAAATAAAATCAATAGCTCTGAGAAGGAAACTCATAATCCTCTAAATAAAATAAAATAAAATCAGAGTGGACATGTTCTGACCCCGTTCTCCTCTCTCCTGACTTTTACTGAGGAAAACTTCTCCAGGGGAAAGTGATCAATATCACTCAACAAAAGTGTCTTTTTCATCTGTTTGTTTTTTATCAAAGCAGTTGAAGAGCAGCTGATCCCTAAAGCACATATTTCTGGTGTAATTGTTTATGATTTATGACTTGTGTGGGTCTGTGCGTGGACCAGACTGAACAACGAGGAAAATGTGTTCCAAGCGCAGATGGCTCGGTTGGGTCTCCATGGAGATGATGGGGAGGCGGTAACCAGGGGTGACAGTGGGTGTTCTTGGCTTTCAGGGGCGTGCAGATTGTGAGGGAGGGAGGCAAGGAGTCAACCCCCCCCCCCCCCCCCTTCAAAGCATGTTAAAAATGTTCACATCTCAGCAGATATTGGTGGACAGATGCAGTTCCTGGTCACCTTGCTGATTCTGTGTGATGTCACTGATTAGGTGGTGCCACTTGGTGCTCATGGGAAATGGAGTCTGTTGCCTCGGTCACTAGCGGCCACATTCAAGTCAAGGTGCACTGCCATCTAATAGCTTTGGGTGTAAGGTGGCGGTTTGTGAATTTGTTGAATCGCCATGGATACCGTACACCTGGCACCCACTCCAGGAGAGATTGTTTGGAAATAAACTGTCACTCAGGCCGATCCAGTGCTTTGATTGGTGCACACGCCCAACATATGGTACTGATATTGTACTCCATATGATCACATCGAAGAACGCTATTTTGTCCACTCACTCCTGGTCACTACTACTTCATATGGATAAAAATCATGGACAACTTCTAAAAAATAAATAACTAAGAAATGAATTCAGGGACTGCCTGTTACCATGAAGCGGAAAGTTTTTTGGAAAGATTGCAGTTTCAGGCCACCGAGAATTTAATGATTAATGTTAGTAACATCAAAATTCTAATTAATTCCTGACAAAATAATATTATAAAAGATTATTATCTTGCGTACGATAATCAATCTATTTTCAAAAATGACCCTAAAAGCTGACGAGAGAGTCTCGCCAACACACAGGCCACTTTTGAAATTGTCTCCACGCCGTGCCAAGTTTAATTCACACGCCGCTCCGCGGACCAGCGCTGGAGATGACAGGCCGTCTGAGCACTCCCTCAGAAGGGCCCCTGAGTGTGCCTGAGAGGACTGACAGCGTCGTTTAAAGGCAGGCCAATAAATAGATCACAGGCTAAAGCAACTAACTGTGACTGTTCAGAATGAAGAATGGTGGCCTGTAGCGTAGTGGTTAACCCTGCATTGCTCCAGGGGAGGACTGTCTCCTGCTTAGTCTAATCAACTGTACGTCGCTCGGGATAAGAGCGTCTGCCAAATGCCAATAATGTAATGTCATGTATGGCTCCTTTCTCCAACCAATATAGCAGACAAAGCTGCACTTTTGCTATGCGGCCAAGATGGCTAGCGTGTTAGCTCGCTAGGCTAGTGCGATGGCAGGTTATCATTAAAGGTAGAAAGCAGACACTTAGAGGTTAGCGGTAGCATTAGCAATGATGAGTTAAGTGCTTGTTTGTTATGTGACACATGAACACGGACCTGGGAATGGAAACCGCACCGCGCGGGTTAGCTTATCCGTTAGCCGCGACGGCAGAACAGCAGATCATCCATCACCGCTGAGCATCTCATTCAATAACGTGAATGCAGAAAATGTCGTTGGGGGAATGTGAACACACTAACACTTCCACCCCCCCAGCTCACACACACACACACACACACACACACACTCACACACTCACACTCACTCACACACACACACTCACACACTCACTCACACACACACACACACACTCACACACACACACACACTCACACACACACACACACACTCCCACTCACACACACACACTCACACACACTCACACACACACACTCACACTCACACACACACAGCACAACACACACACTCACACATTATTACACCCACACATCACAACACACTCAGCACAACATAAACAAGCACACGCACACACACACACACACACACACACAGCACAACACAAACAAGCTCTTTTATATCAAACCTGCAAGCAGTCAAGCGCATTTTAACTGTGCCTGTCTGTGGGACCTTCAGATCTGTTAGTGGATTTCATCACTTGTTATTGAACCAGACATGAGACTCCTCTCTCTTTCTGCTGGTAAAACCCTTTTATTTCTCTTTTATTTCTTTCTCTCTGTTCTGTTTTTACCAGAGTGGGGCTCTGCTCCACGGAGCAGCGGGTTTGGCTTCAAAGGGAGAGAGCAGACCCCCGTCCCGTCCGGCTTAATAGCCAATCAAACTGCTGTATCCCGGTCAGAACGAGTATCTTCTTCCTGGCGAAGGTTTCCGGGGCCGCGGCAGGTCTCTGGGGCGGAGGGGGGATTAAGGAGCGCAGGTAGCGGCGGGCGCCGCAGGCAGCAGGTAATCGGGCCGCCCGTCGGTGGGGGCTCCTCCCCACTCTGGACCCAGAGCCCGGCCTAATTGGGAGATCTGTCAGAGAGGAGCGAGGGAGGGAGGGGTGTGTGATGCCCCCGGGGGGGTGGGGGGGTTTGTTATCGCCGTGGGCGACGGAGGGGGGGTCCCCACACCTCCAGAGGGGTCATTACAGCGCGGGCTGACGGAGCTGATTAATTTGCTCTTCAAACCTCTCAGGCCACACGGGATCAAGAAAAACTAAACACGGAACCCGCCTCACACATTTACATTAAAACGGGAAAATACATCACCATTATGGAAGTATGCATACGCTTTATGATAATGAGGTATAAATATAGGGTAATGGTGGTTAACGCTTGTGTACTTGTACTTTAAGTACTACGGTATTACCACACTCGGGTTCTGTAGCTGCACGTACAGGAGGAACCCTTTCAGCGATTCACAGATTCTGTGGTTTTTCCACAACTCACAAGTAAAAAATAACACAGTCAAGGCTGGAAATATTAAAGACCGTAAAACAAAAAGTGTATTTATCATCACGCTGTCGCAAGACATAATGTGTTTACATTTAAAAAAATGCATGGACATATGAATATATGAATAAAGATGCTGTCATATATTAAGATTATAACCATAGAGACATGGAAGTTCCTCTGGGCAGGGAGAGAGGCCCGGTGTGACGAGGCAAGAGGAACTGGGGGCTTTTTCTGGTCGCTAGGCAACCGAGGCAACCACACATTTGATTGGTCCGAGGTTAGCCGCCACGCTAGTCGCTACACGATACCTGCTGGACCGCACGGCGGCGGAAAGTCAAATCGGGTTTTAAACGTCTCCGGCTATCACCTTTCTGACCTCTTACTTCTCCCATCGGGGGAGAGAGATCTGTTGCTTCCCTCTTATCAAAAGAAGAAAGAAAAGAAACTGCAACTTTTGTTTTTCATTTTTTCGTGCTACCTGTTTAGACACTGGCAAGTAAATATATAAGTGCGAGAGGAAAACAACCAAGACAGAAAGGAACTCTAGACACCGCACATGAGAATAGGACTGTGTGGTGTTTGGTTTAACATGTATCCCATGAGGCTTAGCACATCATACAGTCCCAGTCCTTCCGGAAGGCAGTGTCCATATTTAACCCTTTACATGCGTGAGGTCATAAATAGTCTAATCAACTGAAAGTCGCTTTGGATAAAAGTGTCAGCCATGCGACATGTAATATAATGTAATGTACTGCAATAAATGTGTGATTAGAACATTCTTAACTGAACTCTCTAATGCTGATGTAACAATTGCTACTGTCGACAGAACGCAACAAAGTTCCAGAACACTGACTTTTCA
>NC_083760.1:93913540-93916040 GCF_963514075.1 Conger conger | reverse complement strand
GAAGAAGAATACAATAACAAAAACAATGTTTCCTGATTGGCTCCTGACTGATTGTAAAATGGCCGCTCTGTTGATGGGCTGAAGTGGTGACTGTCAGGCTGTGACGTGACTGAAGAAGAACACAGTTACATAAAACGTAAAAGTCTTAAAAACACAGGAAGTGTAACGATGAGAACGGGCTTTGCACTGGGGCCACAGACAAAGGTGAAGGAGAGAGAGGAAGAGGAGGATAAATCAGAGAAACAGGCATCGATTTCATCCGCACGGCGGGTATCGGAAAATCCTCTCCTTGTGCAGGGAAGCATAACCTCTGATGATGACACTATGATGAAGATCAATTTTCCCTTAAATGGCGGAATATTCATCTGGAATGACACGCTCCTTAATTACGCTTTCTCTCTCACACACACACACTCATTCACTCTCTCTCTTTCTCTCTGCATACATAAACTCATACATACACAAATGCACACACACGCATATATACACACACACACAGACACACATACAAATTCACTCTCTCTCTTTCTCCACTGCATACATAAACTCATACATACATGAACACACACACAAACACCTGGTACACTCATACACACACACACTCATTCACTCTCTCTCTTTCTCCACTGCATACATAAACTCATACAGACATGAACACACACACACATACACACACACACCCCTCACACTGCTACTGAAGGCTCGCAGGGGGGTTCCACCATCCTGCTGTGAGTTCTGGGATAGCGGAGTCACACGCGTGCGTTCTGGGATAGCGGAGTCACACGGCGTGCGTTCTGGTGGCCCACACGCTGGGCCCACAGCTGGGGGTGCCACTCAAAGAACAGAAGAGCGGGCAACCATTGTGTCTTTCAGTCTTTCAGTCTTTCAGTCTTTCTGTCTTTTAGTCTTTCTGTCTTTCTGTCTTTCAGTCTTTCTGTCTTTCTGTCTTTCTGTCCTTCTGTCTTTCAGTCTTTCAGTCTTTCTGTCCTTCTGTCTTTCAGTCTTTCTGTCTTTCTGTCTTTCAGTCTTTCTGTCTTTCTGTCCTTCTGTCTTTCAGTCTTTCAGTCTTTCTGTTGTTCTGTCTTTCAGTCTTTCAGTCTTTCTGTCTTTCAGTCTTTCTGTCTTTCTGTCTTTCAGTCTTTCTGTCTTTCTGTCCTTCTGTCTTTCAGTCTTTCAGTCTTTCTGTCGTTCTGTCTTTCAGTCTTTCAGTCTTTCTGTCTTTCTGTCTTTCAGTCTTTCTGTCCTTCTGTCTTTCAGTCTTTCAGTCTTTCTGTCCTTCTGTCTTTCAGTCTTTCAGTCTTTCTGTCCTTCTGTCTTTCAGTCTTTCAGTCTTTCTGTCCTTCTGTCTTTCAGTCTTTCAGTCTTTCTGTCCTTCTGTCTTTCAGTCTTTCAGTCTTTCAGTTTTTCTGTCCTTCTGTCTTTCAGTCTTTCAGTCTTTCTGTCCTTCTGTCTTTCAGTCTTTCAGTCTTTCTGTCCTTCTGTCTTTCAGTCTTTCAGTCTTTCTGTCTTTCAGTCTTTCAGTCTTTCAGTCTTTCTGTCCTTCTGTCTTTCAGTCTTTCAGTCTTTCTGTCCTTCTGTCTTTCAGTCTTTCAGTCTTTCTGTCCTTCTGTCTTTCAGTCTTTCAGTCTTTCTGTCCTTCTGTCTTTCAGTCTTTCAGTCTTTCTGTCTTTCTGTCTTTCAGTCTTTCAGTCCTTCTGTCTTTCAGTCTTTCTGTCTTTCTGTCTTTCAGTCTTTCAGTCTTTCTGTCCTTCAGTCTTTCAGTCTTTCAGTCTTTCTGTCCTTCTGTCTTTCAGCCTCTCACATGCCCACACACACACACACACACAGACACACACACACACACACTCTCACACTCTCACACACACACACACTCTTAAATCGCCCACTCAAACATCTCCTCTCCCTCCTAATTCTGAGCTCTTCCAATCAGAATCAGGAACCCGTCCTGCCACACCGGTGATGGAGTCACTTCCTCCATTTAATCGCAGAACGTCTGAGTCTCCACTTTCCTCTCTCTTATTAATTCACTGGTTTTTCCAGAAATCGGAAAAAACAAGCGAAGCATTTTCCTTCTGTGGCCCCTGAAGCTCCGCCCCCGATCACACCGCATCACCGGCGATCCTGGGGCTCCTTCCGCACGCGATCGGCGTTGTTCCGCGGCCGTATAACTTCACCGCCGCGGATAATTAAACAAAGCAGCGCCGCGCCCCGCTAGCGCTGGAATAAATAAACAAGCGCTTCTGTAGCTGCCAATAGGCCATTTCTCAGCCCCCCCCACACACCCTCGCTGAGAGATGTGTGTGTGTGAGTGTGTGTGTGTGTGAGAGTGTGTGTGTGTGTGTGTGAGAGTGTATGAGTGTGTGTGTGTGTGTGTGTGTGTTTGTGTGTGCGAGTGTGTGTGAGAGTGTGTGTGAGTGTGTGTGAGAGTGTGTGAGAGTTTGTGTGAGAGTGTGTGAGTGTGTGAGCGTGTGTGAGTGTGTGTGAGAGTGTGTGAGAGTGT
>NC_083760.1:93904078-93906578 GCF_963514075.1 Conger conger | reverse complement strand
GGGAAATGTGCCTTCTGGCCCCGGAGGATTGGTAAGATGCAGTACCTCTGGTCCCCACTGGGGGCTGTGAGCTGTTGGGGGGGGGGGGTGTCAATCCCTGGTCTCCTGATGTCACAGTAACGATAAGACCAATCTGGACCATCGCAGCGGGAAGGAGTCTCACACAGCGTCCACATTCACAGTCAATCCTCCCTCCCACTCCATCCGGCCATTTTACACTCCGCTTGGAGACAATGCGAAGCAAACCTGGCAAGTGCGGTTTCTAGGAAACAAACGTACTGTTCGGTTTCCTCTCTGGAGTCATATATTTATTTTTACACAAAGCAGACATGTTTTGGTGAACACAGGCTCGTGAATTTCATTTTGGAATGTGTTGCATTGCCCTGCTGAGAAATCCAGCGGTGCCAGCCACTGAGCAGATGAAGCTGGTCATAAAGCTGGTCTAGCTGGGTACCAGCTGGTCAACCACCATGGCCAAGCTGGTCATAGAGCTGGTCTAGCTGGGTATGAGCTGGTCAACCCACTAATGCTGGTAGCTTGCCTGAGCTGTTTAAAAACATTAAAAACATAGTTTAAGCTGTTTTGTTTTGTTTTTTACAGTGGGGTGGATATCAAAGATGCCAATTCAAGCAGAAGGATGTAAGCTACTACAGAAATGTTTGAGTCCATTTTCAGTTACAATCATCAATCAGTCTGCACCAATCAGCTTTTCCATCCATATCATGGGATACTATCGCTGCATCAATCACGTCTCTCAGCCTAAAACATCAGCGTGTAAAAAGCACAGAGATGTGTGATTCAGCAGGATGCAGTGACCTTTAACAAGAGAGGCAGCCTCCGGACAGAGAGCCCACACACAAAAATATCCACCGCTGAATTAATTCAATACATTACACTCCCACACACACTCCCACACACACACGCACTCACACACACACACACATATATACACACACAAACACACACATACACTCACACCCATACACACATACACACACATGCACACACACACACTCACACACACACACAGACACATGCACAAACACACACACACACACACACAAACACACACATACACTCACACCCATACACACATACACACACATGCACACACACACTCACACACACACACAGACACATGCACAAACACACACACACACACAAACACACACATACACTCACACCCATACACACATACACACACATGCACACACACACTCACACACACACACACACACACACACGCACACACACACACTGTAGTGGAGAGCTGAAGGCGCCCTGAACACATTACTGCAGTAATCACCAGATCAGACACGAGGGTTCGGTGGCCCTCATCAAGAACGTTTTTGTGGCCCCAAAGTGCTGCTACATATTTAATAACTCTTCATTTTACAAGCCCTTAATTACCTCGTATTTACTGCTTAAATACAGCCACTTGTGTAATTATTCAGCAGCTAGTTTTAATTCAGAAGTAGGTACTACAAAGCAAAGTCAGTATGTACCATGAAACAAACTTACTTAAGTAGTATTCAGAGGTAGTACTTACCTCTGAAATCAAAATACTTGCCCAATAATGACATTCAGTAAGTACCTGGTATTTACCCAGTGAATACTAGGCATTAAACAAGCTGTAAAATAAAGCGTTGTCTTTTTTTAAACTTGCGCTGTATCTCCCAGGGATGGGTATGACCCTAAGTGATTACGCAGAGCTTTCCTGCCAGAGTCCTCCTGGCAGCAGCAGTGTCCGTGCCCTGCTGGCCGCTCTGTTGACACCGTGCCAGCCTCAAGCAGAGGTGGAGTCTGCGGAGAACCAAAATGGCGCTGTTTCAACGCCGTAAAGCAAAGGCGCTGTCAGCGGGCCCGGTTCTGACCCCGGTCCTCTGTCGTGAGGGCCATTACAACGAATGAGACGGATATCGATGTGAGCACACGCCACGGCTGAACGATAACGTTCTGTAAAGAGCCATTTTGAATGTGACGCCGTGTATAATTGGATGGATTTTGATTGGCTGTCCGAGTTTTATCGCTCATGCAGCTGGAAATAAAATCCCTCTGAAAGCGATCCCAACGATATCTGTCCCCAGTCGCTGTCATGACAGGTGTGCACTGGAGTGTAAAAGGACGTATTTATAGCTGTGGACGTGGTTCTGGTTCCTGGTGCGGCCGGGCAGCGAGAGTGAGGAGACCGTGTGTCTCACAGCGTGCTGAGGGCCGCGGGGTTCTGTGCGGAACCGAGGAGGCGGAACGCGCTGACAGCTGGAGGAGCCATCTGTGTAGGCCCGTCGTCTGGGAAACAGCGGCGGAACACGCGGAGACGGAATGCAACCATGGCGACTGCCTCGGCGTTCCGAGAGCGAGCCCAGGCTGATGGAATGGCCCCCCGCCTGCTCCCATTGGCCGGCGCCCGCCTGCTCCCATTGGCCGGTGCTGAAAGAGGAGGCCTGGGCTTCTCCTTCTGTTCCGCAGTTACTCACAAACTCCTCTCTGTCCCTGTCTC
>NC_083760.1:93884078-93899078 GCF_963514075.1 Conger conger | reverse complement strand
CATGGAGTTGAATTGAGATATTTTTATCCTTTATAGCTCACACCCTTATTACAGAGATCATTAGCCCAGCGCTAACGGGACATATTACCTGATACCATGGAGTTGAATTGAGATATTTTTATCCTTTGTAGCTCACACCCTTATTACAGAGATCATTAGCCCAGCGCTAACGGGACATATTACCTGATACCATGGAGTTGAATTGAGATATTTTTATCCTTTATAGCTCACACCCTTATTACAGAGATCATTAGCCCAGCGCTAACAGGACATATTACCTGATACCATGGAGTTGAATTGAGATATTTTTATCCTTTATAGCTCACACCCTTATTACAGAGATCATTAGCCCAGCGCTAACGGGACATATTACCTGATACCATGGAGTTGAATTGAGATATTTTTATCCTTTATAGCTCACACCCTTATTACAGAGATCATTAGCCCAGCGCTAACGGGACATATTACCTGATACCATGGAGTTGAATTGAGATATTTTTATCCTTTATAGCTCACACCCTTATTACAGAGATCATTAGCCCAGCGTTAACGGGACATATTACCTGATACCATGGAGTTGAATTGAGATATTTTTATCCTTTATAGCTCACACCCTTATTACAGAGGCCATTAGCCCAGCGCTAACGGGAGGGTGTGGGGGCAGAGAGGCAGACGGACTGGAGGATGCTGGGTAATAAGGAGATAAGACGATGTCGGGCCAGGGAGAGAACAGCTCCATCAGACCAACCGGCAGGCAGACCGGAGAAGTCGAGCGCCGATCCAAACAGGAATTTATCTATAATCAGGCTGGCGAGCCGAGTGCAGCTCAGGACAATGAGCATTACATTACATTACATTACTGGCATTTGGCAGACGCTCTTATCCAGAGCAACATCAGTTGATTAGACCAAGCAGGAGACAATCCTCCCCTGGAGCAATGCAGGGTTAAGGGCCTTGCTCAAGGGCCCAACGGCTGTGCGGATCTTGTTGTGGCTACACCGGGGATCGAACCACCGACCTTGCGGGTCCCAGTCATGTACCTTAACCACTACGCTACAGGCAGATGATAGCACAATCAAACTAAACACACTCAGGCAGACTCAAGTTGAGCATCGATCACGATCAGATATCTGGCCGACAAACAGATGGACCCCACCCTATCAGAGAGAGAGAGAGAGAGAGAGAGAGAGAGAGGAGAGAGAAAGAAAGAAAGAGAGAAGGAGAGAGAGAGAGAGAGAGAGCCAGATGAGGAGGTATGACTTGCACTACCACACTCGTTCAGCAGGAGACTCAAGTTCAGCATCAGGATCAGATATCTGGCCGACAAACAGATGGACCCCACCCTATCAGAGAGAGGGAGAGAGAGAGAGAGAGCCAGATGAGGAGGTATGACTTGCACTACCGCACTCGTTCAGCAGGGGGAGCTCTCTCTCAGAGAGGTGAGCTTCAGAGACCCGCGGCTCCTGGGAAAACAATAAATAAACACAACCGTCAGTGAGCAGAAGGCCTCACTGAACAGCAAGGGTTTTGAAAACACGCAGGCTTCTGGCCGTTGATTTCCTTTCTCCGCACTGGAGGACAACAGCGTTTCACTTCGATCCAGAACCAGCCAGCTGTGAGCCGTAAGACTCACTGAGGGCTTGGCTTTTCTCCGTCAGGCCCCGCTGGCAGAGAGAGAAACAATGCGTGCAGAGATGTATGAGACTGTAGTGTTCTTCCCTTCCTCCCACGTGTATAAAACCCACCGCTTCCTTCCAGCCGGTTGACCATCATCCGTTCACTTAGCCCGACCGCTGCTCCATCCCCTCTGTGCTACACCCACTCACTCACAGGAGCGTTGCATAACCACGGCCATCTTGGCTCAGATCGCCCGCAGTTTGCTGTGGCGGAGGGTAATGTATCCGCCGGGCTGGCGCCATTTTGGCTCAGTGCGGTTCCAGATTGACTTAAGTCTGAATTTCAATGTGCATCAACGACCATTCGACCATCAAAGTCACACTTCTTACCATGCTGTTGTTGAAAAACAGCCGAATATCTTGACCATGCCTGCCTGCTTTTATGCTTTTAGGGGCTGTCCCGTGATTGGCTGATTACATATTTGCATTAACTTAAGAAGCTGGAGTACAGGCGTACCTAATAAAGTGCTCAGTGAGTGTATATCACAACGTGATCAGCCAAGCGTGCCGTTTTATAACAAGCTACATCCACCCTGTATGGTTTTATGACCCAGTGAAAGGGTTTTAATGGCCTTTTGAGAAAATAATATTTATGCATTGATCTGGAGACGGTAGAATTTATGGTGCCCTCACTTCATGTACATGAATTCATAAACCAAAGAGACGGCCGAACGTTTCAACTCCTGTTCTGTTTCTGTTTGAGAAGGACACCCTAAATCACGACGGACTCCCGTCTACACACGCCTCTCGGCATGGAGATGACATTCCACCACCGCTGTGCCTTATGGAGACTCGTAATTACCACCATGGACACTTGGCATTTCATCCTGTCCTCTTGAACAGGGAGAGTAAGAGAGAGAGGAGGGATGAACGTGAGCTATGAAAAGAGGGAGAGACAGAGGTTTAACATCTTAAACCTCATAAACAGCATAATCAGTAAAAAAAAAAAAAAAAAAAAGGAACAAATAAAAAGAGAGACAAGAATTGGAAAAGAAATTGAGAGAGAGAAAGAGAGAGAAAGAGAGGCAGGGAGAGAGAGAGAGGGAGGCAGAGAGAGAAGAAGAAAGGGAGAGAGAGAAGGAAGCTACAGTGCCACAGTAGCAGTGCTGTTCTGGCCTGGTGTTGTCGTGTTTTTGTCGGTTGTTGAAAGCTCCGTGGCAGAGGGCAGTATTTTAAGGGGGAGGGATATGATAAGCCCCCCCTGAGAACAGATGACTCACTCCTGTCCTATTCCTGACAACGACCCCGTCAGCTGTCAGAGACAGATCCACCCCTGGCCCCAGAAAGGTTAAGGCAGCCTGCCACACAAACCCACAATCCAAACGGGAGAAACCAACTGCCACACACCAGCAGAATCTCAACAGGAGAAACCAATATTGTACATTTCAGAAGATGACGCAAGCGCATCAGCTCCTGTAGAAGTCAGTCATTAACTGTGCTTGGCCAGCCTCGTGTTCAGCACCCGTATGGTCTCCTGTGAGCCCCACTGTTCAGAAGCTGGAGCTCCACCGGAGGCTAGCTCAGGTCCCCACTTAAAATCCATCTGTTTCAGATCATCTTTATCTGTTTCAGATCATCTTTATCTGTTTCAGATCATCTTTATCTGTTTCAGATCATCTTTATCTGTTTCAGATCATCTTTATCTGTTTCAGTTCATCTTTATCTGTTTCAGATCATCCTTTATCTGTTTCAGATCATCTTTATCTGTTTCAGATCATCTTTATCTGTTTCAGATCATCCTTTATCTGTTTCAGATCATCTTTATCTGTTTCAGATCATCTTTATCTGTTTCAGATCATCTTTATCTGTTTCAGATCATCCTTTATCTGTTTCAGATCGTCTTTATCTGTTTCAGATCATCTTTATCTGTTTCAGATCATCTTTATCTGTTTCAGTTCATCTTTATCTGTTTCAGATCATCTTTATCTCCTTTCAGATCATCTTTATCTGTTTCAGATCATCTTTATCTGTTTCAGATCATCTTTATCTGTTTCAGATCATCCTTTATCTGTTTCAGATCATCTTTATCTCCTTTCAGATCATCTTTATCTGTTTCAGATCATCCTTATCTGTTTCAGATCATCCTTTATCTGTTTCAGATCATCCTTTATCTGTTTCAGATCATCCTTTATCTGTTTCAGATCATCCTTTATCTGTTTCAGATCGTCTTTATCTGTTTCAGATCATCCTTTATCTGTTTCAGATCATCCTTATCTGTTTCAGATCATCTTTATCTGTTTCAGATCATCTTTATCTGTTTCAGATCATCCTTTATCTGTTTCAGATCATCCTTTATCTGTTTCAGATCATCTTTATCTGTTTCAGATCGTCTTTATCTGTTTCAGATCATCTTTATCTGTTTCAGATCATCCTTTATCTGTTTCAGATCATCTTTATCTCCTTTCAGATCATCTTTATCTGTTTCAGATCATCCTTATCTGTTTCAGATCATCCTTTATCTGTTTCAGATCATCCTTTATCTGTTTCAGATCATCCTTTATCTGTTTCAGATCATCTTTATCTGTTTCAGATCATCTTTATCTGTTTCACTGGGAAAGGGCTTTCAGCGCCACGCATTATAAACAACATCAAAAATAACAACAACAAAAATAATAATAATTAAATCATTGTTATTGTCGTTGGTGTTTTTCGTATTACCGTTATTCTTATTGTTATTGTTCTGTAAAGATGCATTTGTAATTTTGTACAGAATACACATAGAGTGCATGTATAAATCATAGCTGTGTTTACCGTAGGGACAGCCGTTCGTGGGCCGCCATGGCTGTGGAATACAGAGGCTTTTTAAAGACTGAATTCCTCCCCCTCTGTCTCACGGCTTGGGGAAATCACCGCTGAAGCTGTTTCTTCCGCGCTGTTTATGAATAAACATGAATATGGATATTAAAATAGAGGATCTCTTTGATGTGAGTATACCCCAAGACAAACGCGGAGACGTTCGCACAAACTACCGCCCACAACTGACACTTTCAATTGGTGCTTTTTTTTTAAAAACGTCTTTGTTTTTCCCGAGACAACTGCCTTATTGTGTGCTTGCTCGAGTGAATTCTTTTGTGTTTAACTAATGAGATTTCCCCTGTTTTGATCAAAAGGCCGCTTGTTTTTTTGGTTTAAATTAATGAGCATTACATCTAAAGAGTTTTTATTCCATTTGATTGCCTGATTGAGCCCTAAGCTAACAGGCTCGTAGGTTTAGAGGGTCGGGCGCAATTGAGGACCAGAGAGGGTGGGGGTGGTTGCCATATCTTACACTGCATTTCAACTATTAATGAATCAATCTTAATTAACCTTAATTAACACTAAACAACTGGATACCACATACAATGTACATATTAAGGTTACACTTTACGTGAATGCCTCGCCATAAGGCGGATAAGGATCTTCTACATACAGATTGGGCCCCTACATACAGATTGGGTCCCTACATACAGATTGGGCCCCTACATACAGATGGGTCCCTACATACAGATTGGGTCCCTACATACAGATGGGTCCCTACATACAGATTGGGTCCCTACATACAGATGGGTCCCTACATACAGATGGGTCCCTACATACAGATTGGGCCCCTACATACAGATTGGGCCCCTACATACAGATGGGTCCCTAGGCAATCACCTTGGCCCTACCTCTAGAACAGGCGCTGGACAAAGGACATAGTGGTTAGCCAGTTTGCACACAATATTTGCTCAGAAGTGTAAACATACAGGGTAGGGAACTGTGTTTGTGGCCTAAAGGTTGTGGGTTTGATTCTGGGGGGATACCTGAACTTGAACTATATCCAGCTGAATAAAAGGACTTGATGCAAAAGTTGTGTAAGTTGCTCTGGCTTAGAGCGTATGCTAAATGTATCCATCCATCCATCCGGCATTATCTAACCCACTTATTCCTGGTCAGGGCCTGCATCCCAGCATGCATTGGGCATAATGGACTGTAAGTAATCACAAAGTGTGGGCAGTGGAAAGTGAGGGCAATTCATTTGAAGAATCAATCCCAGAATGCATTCCACATGTTGTGCATCTTCACACCAAAATGAAAGATGGTGAGAAGGCCCTCGGTTATGGCGATATTCATAGCGCTCATGTTCGCATAACGTGGGCTACAGCCCACGCATTCCTGAACACCTGACGTTCAGTTATCGCCCCGGACAGCGCTGGCAGTTTCGCTCGTTTTGAAAGGACACGCAGATCTGATCGGGTTTGATCGCCGAGCCCGATTGAGCCGGATATTCCAGCGCTCCACAGGAAGACTTTACCGGAGAGATCAAGGGCTAAAAAAAGAGAGGAATGCTGCTTTATTTTTACTTGACATTCAGAAACAACGTCAGAAATGTATTTATTTATTTATTTATGTTTTTATTTGCATCTCAGGTTGCTAAGGAAACACTGATAGTGGGACAGAAATCAAATTAGCACAAAAATGAATGGATGAATGGATGAATGGATGGTTGAATGAATAGATGAATAGATGAATGGATGAATGGATGGTTGAATGAATAGATGAATAGATGAATGGATGAATGGATGAATGGATGGTTGAATGAATAGATGAATAGATGAATGGATGAATGGATGAATGGATGGTTGAATGAATAGATGAATATATGGATGAATGGATAGATGAATGAATGGAGGAATGAATAGGTGGATGAATGAATTAATTACTGTTTTTTATTAACCTTTATTTATGATGGAGATGCAAATGCGCTTTTGCCGACACCTTCCGTGAATTCAGGTGTACTTCTTAAGCCTTTTATAATCCGCTCTTGGTACAGGTGTTTAGCCCAGATATCAATGCTTCATAATGATAATAATTAACAACTGCATTGTGTTGTAAATATCTTATTAATATCTAGACCAAACATATTACACGTGAGTAAATGTTTTACAGACAGATGCCATTCCCTGGAAAGTTATATTTGCCATATTTTAGAATGCATTTTAATGTCAACAGTACACAGTGTGAGTTTAGGTTGACTTCATCAGTCTGGCAAACTTATACCCTTCCTTAATAGGACTAAGCAACTGGATATATCAAACGACGTGCTTATTAATGTTTTATATTGTATTTATAGATGTGTTATTAAGCGCTTATTAGCGGAATCTAGTGCGAATTGTTGCTTTGTGTTTCTGCAACGCAGTTCCATCTTCCCATAAACGACCGTGTTTGTAATTGTCACATTTGATCACAAAAAGGTCTGCAATTGTCAATCATTTGATAGAAAGATTGAATAAAGTGCACCACACAAACACAGAGGTCCAGTCCTGAGTCCATTACAGCGGTTATGTGCAGTGTGGTGTTGGGGCACTTTGTGATATTTGGGGTGATTTTGCTGTCATCGGCCGGGGTTCGGCCTCATGTGGACCAGACAGGAGCGGAGTGAGGTTGCATCGCTGAACGTGTGAGGGTGTCTGAAAAAAAAAGAAAAATCAAATAGCAAGCAAGACGTTTCTGGAAACAATCCTTCAGTCAGTGTGGCCTGCGTCACGTTTCATGCTTGTCACGTCACGTTTCATGTTCAGTTATCGTCTTGGTTATGTTATTGTCATGTCACGTATTATATTAGTCTTGTCATGTCACGTAATATAGTTTATTACTATATTGATATAGTAATAAACTATATAACTATATAGTTTATTTAATAGTACAGCCTGTTTCATTAAAGGTCGTTTTGCACGGGGAGTTTGATTTCTCTGAGAAAGTACTGAAGGCCCGGCACCATTGTTATCGCCTGTTAAACGTAGTTTTACAATGATCAGGCTATTCTTACATCCGGGAGTGGAAGTGATGGCCCCCCACCTGGCCAGTGCTGGGCTACATTAGAGTGCCGTAACGAGGGCTGCTTCTTAACGAGCCGCCCGCGGTTCGCGCATCATCCGGCCGGCCGAGGCGCCTCTGTAGACCATCGATCGCTTCTGAGTGTTAACATCAATTTCATCTGACCGCGTTACAAAGAACGGGCCCTCCCGTGCCCCCCCCACCACCCCCACACCCACCCCCCACTCCCCAGGCAATATCGACACTGCCGGGCCCCCCCCCCACACACTGATTAAATCTCAGGGAAGGCTGCCGGTATGTAAGCAAATAACTGAGATGGAAATGCAGAGGAGACGAACGTCGAGGAAAGAAGCAAGCTCAGCAAAAAAACACTTTTTTTTAAAAACGCACCCAAACAGACCCCGGAATGTTTGCACCCATGAAGAAAAACTTTATATTAATAAATAATAATAAATCCAATGCGCTTTTTCAGCATACCACATTTTTCATCATCCACCCTGGTGATATCAAAACAAAAACAGCCAAAAGGAGGGAACATTTCATACCCGGTAAAAGTCCAGAGCTACTACAGGCAAGCTCATAAATAGGACTGTGGCAATATGTTCTAATCAAGTTTCTGCAAAAAAAAAAAAAAGAAACTCAAGTTGCTGGTACCTATAATGGACTGATAGTGATGTATTTCTGATTTACCTGCTATGCCCTGCGTAATAACTATACCCTGTCCTGACGTGCTGTTCTATTGGTCCCTCTAACCCTGTAAGGTGTGAGGTCACAAATATGTCATTAGAATGTTCAGTTAAGAACATTCTAATGCTGATGTAACAATCACACTAGAACTCTGGAATTTTGAAAGGAAAAAAAAAAAAACATTCCAAAAACATCTAAACATGATAAGGTTAGGTTCCACAAAATCCCTACACTGCATTTATGTATTCACATACATACACACGCATGTAATAGCCATGTTCGGTGGACGCATGCAGGCTATGACCATTGACTGGACCATATGCTCTTCTTTTAAAATACAAATTAAAATATAACAAAAGCGCTCTTCAACTTTGCAAATGGATTATGCAATAACTGTTAGCGCATACAGCAGCTAGCTGCAGATGCCATTTAGCCGCTCCTCTGGCGCCAGAGGTGGCTGGCAGCCCTGGAGGAGAGAGTTTAATCATCCCTGACCTTATTCAAACGGGACACGGCGCCGGAACACTGTCTCGTAACGCGCTGCAGTGACCCCCGGGCGAAGAGCGTCACCCCGAGCCGAAAAGCGCCCGGAATAGATCCGGGGATGTGACGACGTGACGTAGCGGCTGTGGAGCAGGCACGGCAGGAGTAGCTGAGTGTCGTTTCCGTTTGAACACCGGCCCACAAGCACGTCCTCACAGCGCGCCACGCGGAGGGGAAACTGAGTGTCGTTTCCGTTTGAACACCGGCCCACAAGCACGTCCTCACAGAGCGGCACGCAGAGGGGAAACTGAGTGTCGTTTCCGTTTGAACACCGGCCCACAAGCACGTCCTCACAGAGCGGCACGCAGAGGGGAAACTGAGTGTCGTTTCCGTTTGAACACCGGCCCACAAGCACGTCCTCACAGAGCGGCACGCAGAGGGGAAACTGAGTGTCGTTTCCGTTTGAACACCGGCCCACAAGCACGTCCTCACAGAGCGGCACGCAGAGGGGAAACTGAGTGTCGTTTCCGTTTGAACACCGGCCCACAAGCACGTCCTCACAGAGCGGCACGCAGAGGGGAAACTGAGTGTCGTTTCCGTTTGAACACCGGCCCACAAGCACGTCCTCACAGAGCGGCACGCAGAGGGGAAACTGAGTGTCGTTTCCGTTTGAACACCGGCCCACAAGCACGTCCTCACAGAGCGGCACGCAGAGGGGAAACTGAGTGTCGTTTCCGTTTGAACACCGGCCCACAAGCACGTCCTCACAGAGCGGCACGCAGAGGGGAAACTGAGTGTCGTTTCCGTTTGAACACCGGCCCACAAGCACGTCCTCACAGAGCGGCACGCAGAGGGGAAACCGCGGTTACGTAACCGATGATTTATTTAAGCTCTGCTGCGGCTCGGTGACACGGGGCCCCCCTGAACTGACCCCAGCGCTTACCCACAATGCACCAGCGCTTACCCACAATGCACCGGCTCACCAGCGCTTACCCACAATGCACCAGCGCTTACCCACAATGCACCAGCGCTTACCCACAATGCACCAGCGCTTACCCACAATGCACCAGCGCTTACCCACAATGCACCAGCGCTTACCCACAATGCACCGGCTCACCAGCGCTTACCCACAATGCACCTGCGCTTACCCACAATGCACCAGCTCACCAGCGCTTACCCGCAATGCACCGGCTCACCAGCGCTTACCCACAATGCATCGGCTCACCAGCACTTACCCGCAATGCACCGGCTCACCAGCGCTTACCCACAATGCACAAGCTCACCAGCACTCGGCTGAACATATGCGATTAAGACAGGTGCATGTGAAAGGTTTACTATTTAAAGGTCCCGCTTTTTTCAGACACATGCCTAGAGACTAGTGTGCGTGAAAATCCCAGGAGATCAGCAGTTACTCAAGATACTCAAACCACCCTGTCTGACACCAACAATCATTCCACGATCACATTTTTTCCCCCGTTCTGGTGGTTGATGTGAACAGTAGCTGAAGCTCCTGACCCGTATCTACATGATTGTATGCATTGCACTGCTGCCACACAATTGGCTGATTAGATAATTGTATGAATAAGTAGGTGTAATAAAGTAATACAGTAAAGTAAAGTAAAGTAAAAAGTGCTCAGTGAGTGTATATATATATATATATATATATATATATATATATTGTATTATTGTTGTGGTCATTAGTTCTTATTCATTCACATACAGGTGAGTTTTCCTCCTGTAAGTGGGTGTGAGTTCAGTGCCTGACCCTGAAAAGGTCTCCACCCAGCCTTGACCGAATCAGTTTAAAGAAAGAAGAAAACTCCAGTCTGATTTATTAGCGATGTTTCGCTTGATCTGCAGTTAATTCACAGGCCTGCACGGCTTCACTGAGGCCCGTTCTAAAGGCGAATTACCCGCCCCATCTGATTCCCTTATGTGTTTACTGAGCTGAATTTAACGCCGTTAATATTCCACTGGGCCAAGCCAGGTCGGCCCAGCAGCAAACATTAGTCGCAGAAACCCTGCTTTATTTACCATTTGCAGCAAAACCCATTATATTTATATTTTTGCACTGTACACTGTAAAATTGCACTGTCTCAATTCATGTTTCATCATATTTTAAAAAAGTAATAAATAATAAAGTGGTTTTGGGACGATTCCTTGGGAAACATCCGTTATGTGATCATGCAGAGCTGGACCAATGAAACAGAGGCACTCAATTACTGTAAATCACTCATGATAGCATTCAATTACTGTAAATCACTCATGATAGCATTCAATTACTGTAAATCACTTATGATAGCATTCAATTACTGTAAATCCCTCATGATAGACCTGTACCGTCTTAAAATGTTCCACAAATTAATTTACATATATGAACTGAAATAATAATAAACGCTATGTTAGATATCACTTATGATATTTAAGGTGATATGATATCACAGAAATGCTATTATGCTATGAACACACACATGATGCTGAGGTGCTACTGTCACCCAAGGCTTGCGTTCCCATCCTACTGTCACCCAGGGCCTGTGTTCCCCAGGCAGCCCCATAAGGTGGGAACGACTTTTCCGTGAAATGCAGTATATAATCCATTTTATATTATCCAATGCAGGGGTAGGCAACCTTGGTCCTGGAGTGCCAGAGACAGGCCTAGTTTTTGCTCCATCCAAATCCATAACTACATAATTAAATTCCTTTTAATTAGCTGTAATTAATCAGGTTTAATGAACGCAGGAGACCGTGTGCTGGAGGCACTCAGCGTTTCTCCCTTCAGAATATTCAGCCTCAGATTTTTCATCACCCGTCAGAATCCTGTGATCGAGCTCGGATGGAACAAAAACCAGAAACGGCACTGCCCCTCCAGGACCGGGGTTGCCTACCCCCGACCTAATCGATGCTTATTATGCATGTGACAGTACACAGACATAGTATAAACCAGTCTAGGACTCAAACATATGATCATCTGGTGATTAGGTCAAATACCCTACCCTACATTCCACTCCCTGCTTTCATGCTCAGATCTCCTGGCTCAAACCTTTCCCGCAATTAAAAAGGTGCATTTCCGCCTCCATAAGGACATTGATCAGGAGAACCCTGAATCAGCAGCTGCGCCGGGATACAGGACATTAAACCGATTCGGATCACCTCCGTTTAAATGTTCAATTTCCCAATAAGAGGACTTTGCGCCGGTTGTAGGCTGTAGACGAGGGGCGTTGGATACCGGATAATGATGACACGGGGGAAACGGATATCAGACCGGCTTTTGGGGACACGTTCGGTTTAGCAATAATTTTTGCATTCGAGGTTCTCTGTCCAGCACCACCGTCTGACTTTGTAAGAGTCCTTCTCCTCAAGGCGTGTGACGGGGCTGTTAAAAAAAAAAAAAAAAAAAAAAAAAACTCAGGCGATCTTGGCCCAGGACACAGAGACACAAACAGCAGAGGAGCTACGGGCCACTGTAGGTAAGAAAAACATAACATTGAATTTTGTATAAGTGTCAGACACGTGTGAGGATTTTTACCCTTGTTGGAACGATTTTACATGTAAAAATATATATATTTAAAATGTTACTTAATAATTGCGTATGTCAGTTGTCATGCACCACGGATATAAACACGGGGACATATTATATTTAATTTTACATTACGGAAATAAATAAATTACGGAAGAATATGAGGTCTGAGTGCGGAGAGAAATGTAACGGTAAAAACCGTCGCCTCGCTCTGTGCGCGCGTGGAGTCCTACTGTACACTTGCACTTGAAATGCTGCCCGCCTCGGTCACACCCACCTAGTCCCCCAAACTGCAGCGTCTGGGAGGACAAACTACTGATGCAGATCTATTTATACAGATTCAAAGCAACGGAGTTGATTAGAGAGGGCGAGTTTTCACCAATTACAGCATATGCGTCCGCGCTGACAGAGTGCTGGGCGCTATTCACAGCTGGGCAGTTTAAAAAAAGCTTCGGGAATTGGCAGCGAGACTCTCTTTTGTAAATACAAAAGAAGCGCTGACTGCATGTGTTTTTGTTGCACATAAATTGCAAACGGACAGTAAATTCTGAAGGCAACGCAGTCGAAATCCATAGCCATTTTCAACAGCAGAACTTTTTTTTTTTTCTATTTGTGGGAGGTGTATTGTTGGTATAGCCCATAAACCTGCGCAGATCCGGTGCCTATCTGTTGTTCTAATACAGTTACTCTATCTATACTCATAAACAGCGGATTGATTGCTTCTTGCGTCAGTAGGAACGCTAATGAAGATTGGCATAGCCTAATTAAAGTATCATAATTTCAAGACAGTTTCTAGCGCATGGAATCCACATTGAATGCGAAAGCATCCTAAAAGACGATTTTACGTCGATCGACGCAGAAAGAATATAACAATCAGAGCGTAAAAGCGAGAATTGCCTATATGGAGACGTGTCCTCTCTTAACAGTCTGCGAACATTTGGAAGTAGCCTACCACGCTTTGTCGGAGGATCGCAGCCACTCAGCCTATTGGTCGATATGAAAGCAATTGTTTCTGTGGGTAGTACTTAAATTGGCAGAGGCAAAAGTATAGTACCAGGAAGACTGGAAGTCCGCAGGCAGGCGAAGCGGTGTGTCTGCGCGTGTGTTCTCCCGTGGCTGTCAGCGCTCGCACGACACGGCTTGATCGCTCCTTTAAATAGAGTTCGGCGGAGCAGATGTGTTGGAGCAAGCTTTTGGTCTAAGCTCTTGTCGCCGCGACAGACCAAAAAAAAAAAAAAAACGATAGAGTGGATTTCATTTTAAGATTTGCTTTTTTTTTTTTCTCTCTTGGTGAAACGATGGTTGAGTCTGTAGCCCGTGGCGCTTGCGTGTGAAAGAATGGGAGACGACTGGCTTTCGGAAGAACGCACGGGGCCCCCTCTCGCCTGCTGTTGAATGCGGTTGTGGCTGCGCTGTCCCAGGTGCTGGACCGCCGAGCCTGTCGCGTCCGTCTGCGGCACACGCGTCGAGCCGTGACTGAACGCGGTTTCCCCAGCTGAGACGGGAGGGAGGCGGATTGTCGCGAATGCTAAACAATCGCACGCCGGTGCCGGTTAATACAACCTCCTCAAAGTAAATGGGATTTCACGTCCTCAGATTGTTTGAAGGATGGAGAGATTTTCGCTGTCTGCCGCGCTGCTGCTGATTCTGACCTGTCTCGGCTTATCTTTGGTCTCGGCAGGTAAGTTTAGATACGCTTTGCGTTCGTACGCATGCATTCTTTATGGACGTCTACATTTATGTACACTTGAAGTGCATTATATTTATTCTTCGTTTTTAACCAAGTAGGTAGCCTACGTTACGGCGACTACGAGCGAGTGAGACACGGCAGTATGTGATGTTTTGCTTAATTGCCCATGCTTTGCAAATGTATTTCGTGATGGATGCATTAAAATATATGCGTTTGGTCTTTATTTGCAACCTTGCGTTTTCCTGGATAGACGGGTCGCAAAATATACAAGGATAAGCGTCATAAAAGACTGTATGCAACAGATATTGGCTCCAGATAGATTAAAATATTACTGTAATCGTGAGCTGAGGAGCGGCTATTGTGCACAATATTGTCACGGTTTTGTAGTTGCAAGTGGCAGGGGATACCGACCTTTTTACGAGATAAACATTAGAATATTGTCGTGTGTATAATTTGAGGCATAAAGCGAGAAATTGATAGTATCTTACTGTACTGCGTGTGAACACTCGGACGTACACACACACACACACACACACACACACCAGTGGCCTTCAACACAAGTTTATGAACAACGGTCGGAACTGACGGCCCTCGCGCAGTGCATCGCGTGACGGCAGGAATAAGCTTGTCTCGGGGAGGAGTGCGTGCGTTCTGTATTACGAGCGAACAAAGTCAATATTTTTATATTTTATTTTATTGTTGTTGTTTTTGTTGTTGTTGTTCAGTTGAACAAACCCCAAAGTGTGCTTGTCGCGTTAAGGTGGAAAAGTTTTGACACATATTAATGGCATATATAAAATATACAAACCTAAATAATACTAACAACAACAACAACAAAAACAATAATAATAATAATAATAATAATAATAATAATAATAATAACACTAAAAATGCCATGCCTTCACTCTGTTAAAAAGTCTCTAGTCCCTACACACTTATGTAGTCTTTTTAAGGCAGCCATTCGGGGAGAATATCTCTGCAGACTGATATGTAATAATGTTTTATCATGTTCCCGCTCTCTCTCCCACTTGCCATGTTATTTAGCTTGAAAGTCCTCCTGTACTTCAGTGACATCACACACATATCTCCCTTATAAGGGCACTAGTCATTCTTCTTCTTCATCATCATCATACAAAGCCATCAAGTGAAGT
>NC_083760.1:93869078-93876578 GCF_963514075.1 Conger conger | reverse complement strand
AGCATGCTAACGGAAGTGGTGAATAGTGTAGCATAATGTAGCATAATGCTAACAGAAGTGGTGATTAGGCCACACACCCTAACAGGGCTGCAGTGTAGCATAATGCTAACGGAAGTGGTGATTAAGGTATTTGTAATTCAGCTGCGTATCCTGAATTGCTTCAGTAACAATAAGCAGCTGCGTGAATGTTGTGTGAAGGAGTGTAAGTCGCCATGGATAAGAGCATCTGCTGAATAACGCCGAACATGGACTAAAGTACTGTAAACTGTGGCGGGACACGTCAGTGTTGTTTAAACTCAACAGCAGCCCCCCCTATCTGCACAACGATGGCACTGCAGTTCCCTCTTATAGAATGAAAACTAGACGGCATGTGTCTGCTCGTGTCTCAAACGATCATGAATACAGGAGAATTCATTACAAACCTGCTGTAAAATTACAATCAGTTGTGGTTCTGATCTGAGGTTCCAGGCGGGTAAAGCCAGGCAGCTGTGGTTCTGATCCGCGGCCCAGTCTGGAGTGAAACGGCTTCACCGGCGGCTTCTCCCGCAGTCTGCCGGGAGCGTGGATGACACCGGATAATGGGAACAGAAATGAATGTTTAGGAATGAAGAATTAATTATTCATATTAATATGCTAATTTCAAAGATTTATACAAATGTGGTATGCAAAGATCTTCACTGCCGGTAGACCGGGGAACGATGAACCCAAAGATGATAATGATTTTTTTCACGATACGACTGTTTCGTTGAAAATGGCCATAAACATGCGATAACTTTATGCACGTGCTCAATAAAATAGTTGAATGCTGAAAAAAAAGAAAATAATTTTAATATTTTTCTGAATGCGGTGAAGCAGCTTGTTATCTCCAGCTCATCACTTTTCAGTTTGTTTGTGCTTTGGCTTGAACATAAAACACAACCTGGTAAATTCAGCATAATTCTGTACACTAATTGGACGGTATATTTTATTTATGTCCTTTCTTCACGTACATGGTTATGATAGAGAGCGTTTTCCTCCAACTGCCCAAATTCAGCTTGTAGCAGCGGCACGAAAACACACAGGATCACCACCATCTTACAGAAAACACCGCTCAGCCCCACCCCTCACTGAGCTCAGCCCCACCCCTCACTGAGCTCAGCCCCACCCCTCACTGAGCTCAGCCCCACCCCTCACTGAGCTCAGCTCCACCCCTCACTGAGCTCAGCTCCACCCCTCACTGAGCTCAGCCCCACCCCTCACTGAGCTCAGCCCCACCCCTCACTGAGCTCAGCCCCACCCCTCACTGAGCTCAGCCCCACCCCTCACTGAGCTCAGCCCCACCACTCACTGAGCTCAGCCCCACCCCTCACTGAGCTCAGCCCCACCCCTCACTGAGCTCAGCCCCACCCCTCACTGAGCTCAACCCCACAGAAAACCCCATGAAATCCGCTGGTAAAATGGCTGCCGGAGTAACTGGCCTGTGTCTATCATTCCAGCCAATCATCACCAGGCCCTTATAGCTCGGTGAGCTTGGACTGTCTAACACATATATAATATAATAAACTGTATGTATGCACACTTCTCAGAAAATATATAAAAATGGTATGTTCCACAGCCATGAATTTGAATATCCTGTCATGCAGGAAATGGTATATTTGATAAAGAGCTGAAATATGTGGATATTATACTTTATTTAGAGGTGTCTTGGGTGTTTTTCTTCTCCTCACTGTGTGGTTGCCACGGTGCTGGGACATGGGACTGTGTGTCCGTCTGGTTTTCCGGGACAGAATTCCCGCTCTGAGCGTTCCCGAGCCGGCATTCCCGCCGGGAGGGCCGGCATTCCGGAGGAATTCAAACGGCCGGAGCTTTAAGTGTGATCCATCAGCTGCTGCTGCTGGGGGTTTAACTGCAGCTCTGCAGGAATGTGCGAACGAGAGGAACACTGCAAAAAAACTTAAATCTTAACATGTACTTTTGTCAGATAAGACAAAAATATTACCAATGTGGTAAGCTAATTTCACTTGCCCAGCAAAAAGTAACTTAAAACAAGAACATTTTCTTCTAAAAACAAGATGAGAAAAAACTAGATTTTGTGTAAAACTTGTTAAGACTTTTTTAGTAGTGGAGGGAAAGACTGAGAGAGGGGTGGGAGAGAGAGAGACAGAGAGAGAGAGAGAGAGAGAGAGAGGGAGAGAGAGAGAGAGAGAGAGGGAGAGAGAGAGGGGGGGAGAGAGAGAGTGAGAAAGAGAGAGAGAGAGCAAGAGGGGGAGAGAGAGAGAGGGAGAGAGTGAGAGGGAGAGATAGAGAGAGAGGGAGAGAGAGAGAGGGAGAGAGGGACAGAGAGAGAGATGTGGAGGGAAAGGTGAACTGCTTTTATCCTTACTTGAGCACCAGAAATCTATTTTTGAAATATAAGTTCATGGCGTGTCTATTTGGGGACTATTTCAGGTCAGCACACCAAAGTCATGACCCAGCTGCCTCAGCACGGAGTCCCTCACACGGGCCAGAGAAAACACTCAGAACCGAGCAGAACCGAACAGAACCGGGCAGAACTGAACAGAACTGAACAGAACTGAACAGAACTGAACAGAACTGAACACATTTTATCTGTAAGGACACAGACACTGCAGCAAACATTATACCCACAACTAAAGGCAAGTGTTACTTTATTTCTACACAAACAACTCGATTCTTTCTGGCGATCATAGAATTGGCACAATGGTGCTGGCTGAGAGAAAAAAAAACTTGCATTAAATCATGTGACTTAGGACTTAGGCTTAGGTGAGCAAAGTGGGGGCTTAAGGGTTAGAACTGTCTGGGTGGACAGAAGCCACACAGGATGGAGGCCTGTTCTGTGTGTGTGTGTGTGCGTGTGTGCGTGCGTGCGTGCGTGCGTGCGTGCGTGCGTGCGTGCGTGCGTGTGTGCATGTGTGTGTGTGTGCACGTGTGTGTGTGTGTGTGTGTGTGCGTGCTTGTAACAGAAGCATAAGGGAGCGTGAAAGAGAGGGAGACAGAAGGAGAGAAAGAGAGACAGAGCGGGAGAAAAGGAGAGAGGAAAAGAGAGGAGTGAGTGATAGAGGGAGAGATGTGAGCGTACACACTGAGCTGAGCTGTCTGCATTAAGGCGCTTCACAGAGTGTTTTTGGCAGGGATATGAGGTGAGTGTTTAATGCATTATTTAAAACAACATTTCAGCATGGGTGGCAGGGCAGAGGGCAATGTGGGGTTGTCGGAATGACATCGGGAAGCAGCCTCCGGGATTGGGAGAAGGGTTCTGTGGTCTCCGGACTAACCAGCAGCCCTGAGTTAGCTGGGATGTCCTGAACTTTTGCCAGAGAGACTTTAAAATCAGGGACTGTTGATTTACCCCATCGGAGAGCACTCTGAAGACACTCAGAGCTACAGAGCCGGGATGTAGAGAGAGAGAGGGGGGGGGGGGGGGAGAGAGAGAGAGAGGGGGAGAAAGAGGGAGAGAGAGGGGGGAGAATGAGGGAGAGGGAGAGAGAGGGTGGGAGAGAGAGGGAGAGAGAGAGAGGGGGGAGAGAAGGGGGAGAGGGAGAGAGAGGGAGAGAGAGAGAGGGGGTAGAGAGGGGGAGAGAGAGAGAGGGGGGAGAGAGGGGGGAGAGAGAGAGGGGGGGGAGAAAGAGGGAGAGAGAGGGGGGGAGAAAGAGGGAGAGAGAGGGGGAGAATGAGGGAGAGGGAGAGAGAGGGTGGGAGAGAGAGGGAGAGAGAGAGAGGGGGGGAGAGAAGGGGGAGAGGGAGAGAGAGGGAGAGAGAGAGAGGGGGGAGAGAAGGGGGAGAGGGAGAGAGAGGGAGAGAGAGAGGGGGGGAGAGAGAGGGGGGAGAGAAGGGGGAGAGGGAGAGAGAGGGAGAGAGAGAGGGGGGAGAGAGAAAGACCCTCTGCCATAGGGTGCAGGGGGTAAGGTGTGGGGGGGGGGGGGGGATTTGTGTTTGTACTTTGGAGAAGGGCTGCGTTGAGGGTTCTGTTGTCTGTTGGCAACAAGACGCCAAACTGCTGTTTACATTTGTGAAAACATGACGGCACCCACTGACCTTATAAGACATGATAAATTATTCATGGCAGCGAATTCTGGCGTTCTGTGATGAGGTGAGTCGAGCGTTTCTTTTCACTGAACAGTGCGAGAAAAGCTCGACATAAAATCATTAGCTGATGCTTTCATCCAAAGCTGCTTACAGTTGATTAGACTAGGCAGGGGAAAATCCCCCCACTGGAGCAATGCAGAGTTAAGGGCCTTGCTCAAATGACAACACCTGGACTTGAACCCCTGGGGCATCCTGGTCCCAGCCGTGTGCCTTAGCCGCTACGCTACAAGGCTGCCTCCCATAAAACACTTTATTATTATTACATTATTGACCAATGAGGTGCTGACCAAGCAGGAGCGGCAGCAGACCGCTACATCGCAGTTAGCCGACACTCCAAAGTGAATTACACGACTTTCTGAATTATATGTGAATTATAACACAATATCGAGTTGTGCAGCCGGTAGTAAACTGAAGCCATTCCAGCTTACTGAAGTGCTTTGCAGCTAACTTTCACAAATGCCTTGGAGTAGCTTTCACCATTCTCTGTAGCTCACTCTGTCTTCAGTGTTTTAGTCTTAAAGTCTTACTTTTTTCCTCTCAAGTAGGACATCTTGTTTTAAGTTGCTGCTTGCTTGACCAGTGAAATGTTCTCGCCCCGTCAGCAAATCTTCAGATGAAACTGTCTCACCTCATTGGCAATATTTTTTGTCTTATTTAGCAAAAAAAGTACCAGATTTTTTTTTTAAGTCTAAATATTTGACAAAATCCTTGTTGAGATTGACTTTGATGTTTTGGTTTTGGCAGCACAGCTCTGTCAGTAGGGAGGAGTGGGGTTTTCGTCAGCCGTCGGCAGTTTTCTCAGATAGCCTTCCACCAATCTCCCGTGAACCAGAGGGGATGATGGGAGAGGGGGAGAGACGTGGGGGGACGGGGGGGGGCTGAGCATGATGTCATTATCATAAACAAGCTCTCTGTCTCAACGGAACACCAGAACACTTTGTCCACCAATCGCCCACCAGCTGAATAGCAGAACACTTTGTCGACCAATCACACACCAGCGGAACACCAGAACACTCTGTCGACCAATCACACGCCAGCAGAACACCAGAACACTCCGTCCACCAATCACACACCAAAACAACACGAGAACAGTCTGTCGGCCGATCACACTCCAATGGAACACTGAAACACCAATCAACAAACTCTAGCGGAACACCTAGCAGAAGCTAGCAAACATTAAAAAAATGAAACGTCTTTAAAAAGTTAGCACGTGAACGCAAAAGACAGGGAGCAGTGACCACAGAGGGCTTAGAGTGCCCTTGTACGCATCTGCTGTTATCAGCTGTGGGTACTCAGCTTGGTGCAAAACCAGAAGCATCCCATTTCAAAAGGCAGGATTATTCAGTTAGCCAGAATGCTAACGTCCTCGAACGTTTCAAAGTAGCTCAGGCATTTATCTAATCAGACGTCATCAGGTTTGAATGTTCGCAGATTAAATCCCAGGTCACCTGGTTTGTTTTGGGTGATACTTTTTCGTAATGAGGAAACGTGGCTCATATTTTTTCTCTCTCTCCCATTAACTGAAGATATTTCTTCGTTAAAAATTATGTCTTGGAGAGAAATCCGAATTAAGATAAGTCGTTTTAATTCCAAGATAAAACCCCCCAAAATTGTAGCTAAAATTAAAGAACGGACGTTCGTTTCCCCTGCAGTCGATATCATCCTGCTCTGAGTCGCACGCCGAAAAAAAAAAAACCTCATTTCTCATTTTCCCATTTCTGGAGGATTAAAAACCCCCTTTAAAAATTTGAATAAGCTCAGAGAAAAATCATTATGACTTTGTGCCTCGCTGCCAAACTCGTTAGACTGGGTCGTCACAGACAGAAGCTTCCACGGGTGACTAATCCCCGCGGTTCTTCATCCGTCCTGTGAGGGGAAGCCAGAGACCTGCTCTGTGACCTGTTCTGTGACCTGCTCTGTGACCTGCTCTGTGACCTGCTCTGTGACCTGCTCTGTGACCTTGACAGACCGGGCCTTCCCCAGAAGTCTCAGTAGCTCGGTTTAGCAGGTTTGGCGGGTTGAGCAGGTTTGGCGGGTTTAGCAGGTTTAGTGGGTTTGGAGGGTTTGGCGGGTTGAGCAGGTTTGGCGGGTTGAGCAGGTTTAGCAGGTTGAGCAGGTTTAGCAGGTTGAGCAGGTTTAGCGGGTTTGGAGGGTTTGGCGGGTTGAGCAGGTTTAGAGGGTTTAGTGGGTTTGGCGGGTTGAGCAGGTTTGGCGGGTTGAGCAGGTTTAGCAGGTTGAGCAGGTTTAGCAGGTTGAGCAGGTTTAGCGGGTTTGGAGGGTTTGGCGGGTTGAGCAGGTTTGGCGGGTTGAGCAGGTTTGGCGGGTTGAGCAGGTTTAGCGGGTTTAGAGGGTTTGGCGGGTTGAGCAGGTTTAGCGGGTTTAGAGGGTTTGGCGGGTTGAGCAGGTTTAGCGGGTTGAGCAGGTTTGGAGGGTTTCGCGGGTTGAGCAGGTTTAGAGGGTTGAGCAGGTTTGGCGGGTTGAGCAGGTTTGGCAGGTTGAGCAGGTTTAGCAGGTTTGGCGGGTTGAGCAGGTTTGGCGGGAGCGATAAGGCTTCCCCTCGCATTAGTGGGAGGCGAGGGTGTGCTAATGAACATGTGACAGTTAATTACACTCTTTCTTAATTACCTCAGTGGCCCCGGTCTCAGCCAAGAAAGAGGAGAGGTAATTTCATCCATCTTTCCACTTCTTTACCTCCTCGCTGTCTGTAGAGAAAACTCACAAAAACAGTCACACTCACTTATAAACATACACACACAACAAACACACTCATGCACACATACACAAACACACACACAATAAACACTCTCTCTCTCACACACACACACACACACACACACACTCATACTCAGACACACAGACACACACACGCACACACTACTACACACACACACACACACACATTACACACACACACACTCACACACTCTCACACACACACACACACACACACACACTCACACACACACAAACTACACACACACACCTCTTCAAACAAGCGATATAATTGGCTCCCACACACATAATCTCCTTTTATCAGTTCCCAGCACTGAAGGTCAGGAGCGCCTCTCTCAGAGCAGAAATAAAGAAATGACAAACGTTATCGCGCTGTAAAAGCCACACGTCTCCCGCGACCTCGGTTGATCTGTTCCGGGAGGGCGTTAAGCCGGAGAAGGCGAAGACGTAACTCACCACGCGGAACCTTCCGGGGGCCAAGTGGAGACACGGGGTTGAGTTCGGGGGCGTAACCTTTGGGCTGGTGAGCAGGAGGGCGGGGCACCATTTTGAAACAGATAGCCAGTGCAGCACCCCTGTCGTCTGAAGATAACGCCCTTCCAAACACGCCGCAGGGAGCAGAACCTGGTCACGGCAGAGGAAGGTCTGTGCCGTTACCCGACAGGATTACAGACGGGCGTCAGC
>NC_083760.1:93859078-93864078 GCF_963514075.1 Conger conger | reverse complement strand
CAGTCTGGACTCCACGGCGCTTCCGGAAGCATCCGGGACAGGGGCAGGCTGTAGTAAAAAAAAATGGCAAATGTCCGCATTTGTATAGCGCCTTTTTCCAAAGCGCTGCACAATTGATGCTCCCTATTCACCCATTCACACACACACTCACACACCAACGGCGATTGGCTGCCATGCAAGGCACCGACCAGCTCGTCAGGAGGATTTAGGGTGTCTTGCTCAGGAACACTTCGACACACCCAGGGTGAGGGATTGAACCGGCAACCCCCCGACTGCCAGACGACCGCTCTTACCTCCTGAGCCTGCAGTCCTGTAGTCCAGTGGCTAAGGTACACGACTGGGACCCAGAAGGTTCAATCCAAGGTGTAAACACAATAAAATCCGCACAGCTTTTGGGCCCTTGAGCAAGGCCCTTAACCCACATTGCTCCAGGGGAGGATTGTCCCCTGCTTAGTCTAATCAACTGTAAGTAGCTTTGGATGAAAGCTAAATGACAAATGTATTATTATTTACTTACATGTGTGGGGTAATAATTAGGCTGGTGGTCCATATTGTTACAAGCTTTGGTAGGACCGGGTTAGAATGGGTCTTAAAGATGGTGAACCTCGATTGATTTTGGGGTCAGGAGCCAGTAAAAAATAAAAATTGAGGAGAAAAATAGTGGAATGAGCCTGTTAGAATTTTTGTTCAACATTTCTGCTCAGGACAAGCAAGCACTTTCTTTTTTTACGCTCTGTTTTAAATACTGGTATCCTCTTTTAAAAACTGCAGATGTCTTGTACTGTTGTAGACGTAGTTTTATTCTATCTCTGCCAAAGTGGCTGTGGAAGAGAATTGCTCATGACTGCGCTCTTCAGAGGGTTCCGTGCGGTTAATAAACGGAACACACTCTGTACAGAACGGCCCGGTTTCAATCAACGCTTCTGCTCAACTTTGACCCACAAGTGTGACTGTCTTCACAAAAACAGATCAGAGGCTCCGGGAGACACTGATTTTATAATGAGAAAAAAAAAATAATCAATTTGTACTGGGAAGAAAATAATTTATTTGAAACTGTAGGTGAGGGCAAATGTTGATTAAATCCAGGTCGTTCTGTTGTTAGTCATTTGTCAGTGCAGGACCCAACGGGTAATTAAATTACAAATTAGGAAGAATGGAAAGCGATGAAATTTGCAGAACAAAAGATTTTCTTATCGTTTACATTACATTACATTTAGCTGACGCTCTTATCCAGAGCGACTTACAGCTGACTTGATTAAGCAGGGGACAATCCCCCCCTGGAGCAATGCGGGGTTAAGGGCCTTGCTCAAGGGCCCAACGGCTGTGCTGATCTTATTGTGGCTCCACAGGGGCTTGAACCAACAACCTTGCGGGGCCCAGTCACGTACCTTAACCACTGGGCTACGGGCTGCCCCCCCCCCCCCCCCTTATTAGACCTTCCAGAGTTTTCCAGAGTTTTTCAGAGTTTTTCAGAGTTTTCCAGAGTTTTTCAGAGTTTTTCAGAGTTTTCCAGAGTTTTCCAGGTGGGCTGGCAGGCCAGTGGTGGATGGGCCCCTCCATAGCCACATTCCTCCTGAGATCTATTTCCTCCAGGACGTTTTGGTTTTAGTTTTTACCTTATCTGTTGCTTTGCTGGTTCTAGTCTCTCCCAGCTGTGCCATCATCAGGGACCAGCTCAGACCAGAGATTAGTGTCGCAATGAGCTGCAACTGGAGACTGTTATTAGAGACGTTGAATCGCCTGCAACCGCAAGATCGCCGGGTAGATCACACAGCTGCAACGCTGCTCTGAAACACCCTAAAGCAGTTTCCTCACTGCGTGAAACTTCGGCCTGAACTGGGCTTCAAAGCACTGCGGACACAAATGAAACTGAACTGAATGTCCAGGTTCAGCAAGGAGTATCCCCCAAGAAAAGGACATTCCAGTTCATCGCCTGTCGGTACCCAACTGGAGAGGAAATGTTAGTTTATCTGAGGACGCAACACGCTGCAGGTCTGCCCTGGACCCAGAGGTATCAGAAGGAGTTGTGGATAAAAGCAGGGGGGAGGTCAGTTGGGGTTATGAGGCTGAGAGGATCGCAGGCCGAGGTTAGACTGGCTCTGCCCATTCCCCGGAATCCTGTGCATTCCGTCTGAGAGCCCATTAGGCATTCCGCGGGAGCCACAGCCAGATAAACAGCACTTTGGCGGTACGGTGCGTTAACAGGCCCTGCGGTGTTTTCCGGAAACGGAGCGGGGGGGGGGGGGGGGGCAGAAACAGGCTGTTTTCCCGGCTGAAAGCCCCCGGAGGACGGGAGCGATGCGTTAGCGGCCAGGGCACGCCTGCCTCTCCTCTCCAGCTCCCAAACATGAGAAGAGACTCTGCGTGTTAGCGGTCTCTGTTCCCCTGGGGGGGGGGCTCCAATCAAAACCCTCACCCTGCCTGCCCTGGATCCCTTCCAAGAACAGCTGAGAAGGAATAAAATGAAGAAAATGAACAAAAATGAAAGAAGTAAAGAAATCAGCACAGGCATAAACACACTGCCAATGTCCAATTGCTCTGCAGAAATGTACTATTGTAGATCCATGACACACTCAGCATTCCCAAAACTGGGAGTCAACATTCCCAGCACTGTGATTCAGCATTCCCAAAACTGGGAGTCAACATTCCCAGCACTGTGATTCAGCATTCCCAAAACTGGGAGTCAACATTTCCACACTGTGATTCAGAATTCCCAATACTGGGAGTCAACATTCCAGACACTGTGATTCAGCATTCCCAAAACTCAAAATTCCCAAAAATGATAATCTCCCTTCCCAGCACTGTGGCGTAACATTCCCGCACAGGGAGACACTCAGCCATTTGACAGTGGTTAATAATCGTGTAACAGCACACAGCCACATTAATTATTCATAAACCAGTCATTAGCACTGGCCAGCTTAGCTTGTTAGCACTGGCCCTGTTAGCTCGCAAGCACTGGCCCTGTTAGCTCGTTAGCACTGGCCCTGTTAGCTCATTAGTAATGGCCCTGTTAGCTCGTTAGCACTGGCCCTGTTAGCTCATTAGCAATGGCCCTGTTAGCTCGTTAGCACTGGCCCTGTTAGCTCATTAGCAATGGCCCTGTTAGCTCGTTAGCACTGGCCCTGTTAGCTCGTTAGCACTGGCCCTGTTAGCTCATTAGCACTGGCCCTGTTAGCTCATTAGCAATGGCCCTGTTAGCTCGTTAGCACTGGCCCTGTTAGCTCATTAGCACTGGCCCTGTTAGCTCATTAGCACTGGCCCTGTTAGCTCATTAGCAATGGCCCTGTTAGCTCGTTAGCACTGGCCCTGTTAGCTCATTAGCAATGGCCCTGTTAGCTCATTAGCAATGGCCCTGTTAGCTCATTAGCAATGGCCCTGTTAGCTTGTTGGCACTGGCCAAGCCTATCGCTCTTTAACACAGTTTCTGTTTGTGCTCTCTGCTCCAGCTGCTGAGAGATAAACACTCCACACTGAGGCCAGACCCTACAGCACAAAGCCCTTCCCTCAGTGAGTGAGGGACGGCCATTTTGCCCTGAAGCATGGAGTGCTTCAGTAAATGCCCATAAGTGTAAATGCGGGATAAAAAGCTGTGTGAGTTACTCGGGATAAGAACGTCTGCCAAATGCAGAAAATGCAAATGTGATTACAATCCAAATTAGATTGAATGCGGTTTACACTTCATAAATGTGCCTTCGTAACACATTTATTACCTCTGGAAATGCTCTGGAAATGGATAAGCAAAGTACAACAGCCGCCAAACGATTACCAAGGGTATAATAACAATTAGCCTTTTGACATAAGACCACTATAACACTCTATAAAACTGCTATAAACACCTTATGAACAGCTATACATGCTGCATACTTTAGATAGTGTCTATAATACTGACATAAGCAGCTTATAAACAGCTATACATACTACATACTGTTAGATAGTGTCTACAATACTGACATAAGCAGCTTATAAACAGCTATACATACTACATACTGTTAGATAGTGTCTATAATACTGACATAAGCAGCTTATAAACATCTATACATATGACATACTGTTAGATAGGGTCTATAACACTGAGATAATCTAAATAGTGTGTCTCCAGTGTGTAACATTAGTGCCCAATCCGGGGTAGGACACTGGACTGAGCTCAGCGGAAGGTTATGAGAACGCCGGGGGGAGTTTCGGGTCTGGGAAAGGGGAATGATAGTTTATTTAGCCCCTGTGGTCTTCTGTCGCTCTACCCCACGGTGCTGAGGGGCTGGCGGCTAGCCTGCTACACCGCAACGCTCCCGGAGAAAGCCAAACTAGGAGTCCCACTGCCTTTACTGTCACTCTCCCACAGATCAATTAAACCCCCCCCCCCCCGAGGCTAGTCTGACAGGGCAACACCGCCCCCTGGAGCGGAGGAGGCTCTACTCATCCCTCTCCCTCTCCCTCTCTCCCTCCCTCCCTCCTTCCATCACCCTCTCCGCTGGACACTGCCACTGTCACGGCCTCGGCCGCAGTGCCTCCCCCTGCCACCAGAGGGCGGTAGTGTCCCCAGTTTCTCTACAGGAAAAGCCAAAAGTGGAAAGCATATGGACAGGTGTTTTGCAAACACCACCCAGAGTCTGTATGGCCAGTTGCGTGTCTAAAACAGCGTACTATCGCATATGTGAATTGAGTGCACTGCATGAGGAAGTCGTTAAGCAGGTGAACGTTTCCCTAAATGTACTGTTGATTATATACATATTTTCAGGGCTTTGCGGAGTGTGGGAGTGTGAGCGTGTCCTTAATGTCTGTAGGTTCTACTAAACATACTGCAGACCGCGTGATATATCCCTCTGCTATTCTCAGCAGTGCAACGGAAGTGTCGTTAGACGCCGGTCCTTGTAATAAAAAGCCCTCGTCTCTTCCCCTGTGATGTGTTGGGCTGTGATTGGACCCAGAGATGGCTCCGCCTCTTCCTCTATCATGTATTGGGCTGTGATTGGACCCAGGGATGGCTCCGCCTCTTCCTCTAT